>NC_053162.1:108636414-108941414 GCF_016835505.1 Polypterus senegalus | reverse complement strand
CCTGTGGGCGAAAATGCCTTGTTGATGCTAGAGGTCAGAGGAGAATGGACCGACTGATTCAAGCTGATAGAAGAGCAACTTTGACTGAAATAACCACTCGTTACAACCGAGGTATGCAGCAAAGCATTTGTGAAACCACAACACTCACAACCTTGAGGCGGATGGGCTACAACAGCAGAAGACCCCACCGGGTACCACTTATCTCCACTACAAATAGGAAAAAGAGGCTACAATTTGCACGAGCTCACCAAAATTGGACAGTTGAAGACTGGAAAAATGTTTCCTAGTCTGATGAGTCTTGATTTCGGTTGAGACATTCAAATGGTAGAGTCAGAATTTGGCGTAAACAGAATGAGAACATGGATCCATCATGCCTTGTTACCACTGTGCAGGCTGGTGGTGGTGGTGTAATGGTGTGGGGGATGTTTTCTTGGCACACTTTAGGCCCCTTAGTGCCAATTGGGCATCGTTTAAATGCCACGGGCTACCTGAGCATTGTTTCTGGCCATGTCCATCCCTTCATGACCACCATGTACCCATCCTCTGCTACTCTGCTACTTAGAGCAGGATAATGCACCATGTCACAAAGCTCGAATCATTTCAAATTGGTTTCTTGAACATGACAATGAGTTCACTGTATTAAAATGGCCCCCACAGTCACCAGATCTCAACCCAATAGAGCATCTTTGGGATGTGGTGGAACGGGAGCCGTGCCCTGGATGTGCATCCCACAAATCTCCATCAACTGCAAGATGCTATCCTATCAATATGGGCCAACATTTCTAAAGAATGCTTTCAGCACCTTGTTGAATCAATGCCATGTAGAATTAAGGCAGTTCTGAAGGCGAAAGGGGGTCAAACACCGTATTAGTATGGTGTTCCTAATAATCCTTTAGGTGAGTGTATATATATATATATATGTGTATGTATATGTATGTGTGTATATATGTAGATATGTATGTAAGTATGTGTGTGTGTGTGTTTGTGTGTGTATGTATGTATGTGTATATATATATATATATATATATATATGACAGCAACACTCATAACAGTGACAAAACAAAATTATGTTACGTTATTTTTAAAATGTTTCCTTTTCTTTTTCATTACTTCTTTAACACACTACTTCTCTGCTGCGAGGCTCGGTATTTTGCTAGTATATATATATATATATATATATATATATATATATATATATATATATACAGTGGAACCTCGGTTCACGACCATAATTCGTTCCAAAACTCTGCTCGTAAACCAATTTGGTCGTGAACTGAAGTAATTTCCCCCATAGGATTGTATGTAAATATAATTAATCCATTCCAGACCATACGAAGTGTATGTAAATAAAAATTAACATTTGAAAAGTCCGTAATTTAATAAACCACTAAGAAAAGTAACATTGCAACAATGCACGCTACAAACCGATCGCTGTAAACAGAAGTGAAGTGGAGGTTAAAATCCAATAGAGAAAAGTCTTCATTAATACAATATATATGTGTGTATGTGTTTGTACTAATTTGTATGTAATTCGGAATAGGTACATTATTTTAATAAATACTATTGTTGATCGACTAACCAAGGGCTCTGCCAATTAATGATGGTATTTCACCCCTCTCTGACCTTTTTATTATTTCTATTTTATTTTCAATGGTGATGGTTTTTCTCCTCTTTACTGTATCACCAGCATTTGCATCAGATTTGTATTTCAGAGACATTCTTGAAGGGTGAAGACAAAAGGTTAAGATGAGCTCTTCTGTACAGCACTATACAGTACACGCTATCACAGGAGGAAGGCAGCAGTCAACACGTCTGATGTATTGACAAGAGACAACTTCCTGCTATGTGCATAACAGTACAAGCAGGCTTGCTATTGAGAATGACTGGGGGCGGCGATGGGGCGTTCATCACCAGCCCACTTCACAGTCACCTCCCCTACAGTGCCTGCAGCGTCTGCCCACCGAGAACGAACACAGTTCGGACAAATGCAGGTAGTGAATCGCCCAAACCCAATTCAACAGGCAGCCATCCGAGGCACACTACAATGCTACCTCCACCACCCTGTTCACCCTCAATGGCCTCCGTTCAGCCACAACCGGATCACCACTTACAGCATTACCAGCCGTGTGTGCTGGGCGGGCAGTGAAACGCCCCCCTCCTCTCCATCCAGCCAGCATCCAGTCAGGAGCAGTAGCTGCAGCGGCGTAGTGGGCAGGCAGCGAACCATCATCCTGCACACGAGCGATAGTGGTGGCGCCGGTGACTATGAACCACAGGTCACCACTTGCCACCAGGAGCTGCCTGAGGGACACTACACTGCACGAGCAGCGAAATTGCCCCCCTCCAGCCATCACTTGCAGCATCCCCAGACCAAAGATGACAGAGCGGCAGTTACTGCGGCCTATGCGTCGCAGCTGCGGCCTCGTTCATAAGTCATAGGTCGGATGTATGTAACCTGGGGCCTACCTGTATATATGTTGTGGCACACAGCTGGGGGTAGTATTCAGCCGGGATGCCCAGGATGACCAGAGGAGGGCTTGCGCCTCCTCTAGACCACAAGGGGGTGACCACCCTGGTTGCACTGGGGACCACAGGTGCAGAGCTTGGAAGCTCAATCCTGTAGGGGTCCGTGGTCACCGCCAGGGGGTGCCTCAGTGCCTGGAGAGCCCTGGCCCTCAGCACTTCCGCCACACCAGGAAGTGCTCGGGGCAAGAAGACTGGGGACACCCGGAGGGCTTCCGGGTGCGCAGCCGGCACTTCCGCCACACAAAGGGAGTGTCCGCGGTGGAGTTTCGGGAAGCACCTGGAGCCCATCCGGGCTTGTATAAAAGGGGCCACCTCTTTTCATTCGATGACTGGAGTCGGGTGGAAGTGGACGGGAGTCTTGCGAGAGAGTAGTGGAGGCGGCCTGAAGAAAGGCACTGAGAGAGAGGCCTCGGCTTTTGGGGATCGGGGCAGAGGCAGTGGGTTGTGCACGAACTAAAACTGTAAATATTGTAAATAAATATGTGTGTGTTGGGTGACAAAACGTGGTCACTGCCAGGGGGCGCCTCGGTGCCTGGTGAGCCCTGGGCCTCAGCACTTCCGCCATACCAGGAAGTGCTGGGGGGAAGAAGACTGGGGACAACTGGAGGGCTTCCGGGTGTCCATCCGGCACTTCCACAACAAACAGGGGAGTGTCTGCGGAGGAGTATCGGGAAGCACCTGGAGCCCATCCGGGTTTGTATAAAAGAGGCTGCCTTCCTTCATTCGATGACTGGAGTTAGGTGGAAGTGGATGGGAGTCTTGCGAGAGGGGAGTAGAAGGGGCCTGAAGAAAGGAACTGAAAGAGAGGCCTGGAATTTTTGGGGATCGATGCAGAGGCACTGGGTTGTGCACGAACTAAAACTGTAAATATTGTATATAAATATGTGTGTGTTGGGTGACAAAACGTTGTCCGTCTGTCTGTGTCCAGGGCTCGTTCCACAATGTATATGTGTATATATATGTGTGTGTATGTGTGTGTATATTATATATATATACAGTGGTGTGAAAAACTATTTGCCCCCTTCCTGATTTCTTATTCTTTTGCATGTTTGTCACACAAAATGTTTCTGATCATCAAACACATTTAACCATTAGTCAAATATAACACAAGTAAACACAAAATGCAGTTTTTAAATGATGGTTTTTATTATTTAGGGAGAAAAAAAAATCCAAACCTGTGTGAAAAAGTAATTGCCCCCTTGTTAAAAAATAACCTAACTGTGGTGTATCACACCTGAGTTCAATTTCCGTAGCCACCCCCAGGCCTGATTACTGCCACACCTGTTTCAATCAAGAAATCACTTAAATAGGAGCTGCCTGACACAGAGAAGTAGACCAAAACCACCTCAAAAGCTAGACATCATGCCAAGATCCAAAGAAATTCAGGAACAAATGAGAACAGAAGTAATTGAGATCTATCAGTCTGGTAAAAGTTATAAAGCCATTTCTAAAGCTTTGGGACTCCAGCGAACCACAGTGAGAGCCATTATCCACAAATGGCAAAAACATGGAACAGTGGTAAACCTTCCCAGGAGTGGCCGGCCGACCAAAATTACTCCAAGAGCGCAGAGATGACTCATCCGAGAGGTCACAAAAGAATAAGAAATCAGGATGGGGGCAAATAGTTTTTCACACCACTGTATACCCATATTCATGAGTGATGCTACTTTAGAAACAAAGCACGGTGTAAACCTTAAGTTTAAATTAAGTTCATAGACACGCTGCCGCTGGCGTTTGACATGCCCACGGGTAATGCGGGATACAAGTTTAATGAGAGGACGCAGGATATAAACAAGAGTTCTGATCACTTTGTAACTAAGTTAAAATTGCACGTGAACTGCTGTATTTATGCAAATTCCGAGAGACTGTGTTTGTGGGGGATTGACAGTTAAGGCGGATGGGGAAGTCACGTCATCATCTCCCTTCCCATTCACCTAATTTCGCTCTGAGCCCAGCTCCACAGCCAACGCAGTCTTACAGAAGTGACTTTTTGACGCTGCTACCAAATACTCACAGAAAAATCCACAAGTTAATACACACGCTGTCTCTAGAGTTTCTCCACACTGAATCCTCCAGGCACTGCTTACAAAAGGTTACATTGACAATGGCACAGCTGAGAAGCTTTGATGCATGTGCTCCATAACGCATTAAAAAAATAATTCATTTAATCACAGTTTCAATTACAAGCAAAGGGGAACTTCTGTCAATGCATGATTTCCTGGTACACCGATTACATTGATCAGCGCTTCCCAAAACCTGAGTATATAAAGACGGCGTTGGAATATTTCGGAATATATAATGTAAGCGCTGGAATATATAAAGTCAAAACTTAAATATATAAAGTCAGTGTCAGAATATATAAAGTCAGCGCTGAAATATATATAAAGTCAAATCTTGAATATATAAAGTCAGCGTCGGAATATATTGTCACGCTTGTGTCACAGATTTGCACAGAGACACAGGAGGTCGTAGAAACAAGAAGGATTTTTATTGAAACACTGCAAACACATGAGCTTAAACGTGCTCCATGACAAGTCAGAGATGACAGTTCCGCTAGGAGCAGAGAAAGAGAGATAAAAGCAAGCAAACAATCAATTTTCAACTGACAGGTGCTGCACAAGGCTTTTAAGTTAGCGGAGTATCGCGCGAGGTTTGCATTACGCGTTATAGCGCAAGTGAGAAAGTAAAAAGCAATGTGAGGGTAGTCTGTGTTTCAGGGGTTGTGGTTTGCCCAGGGGCGTCTGTATCTTCTTAGGGTGCGATCAGCCCTCCAGCTCACACCCTCCCCCTCAGCTTTATTCACATCCCCATGAATCAAGCGACTCTCTGTACCAGGTTCATTTAGTCGTGGCGTTGACGTGTTCAGAAGAGTTTGTATATTTCTGTCGGCATAACCATTGAAGTGGAGCATGATCAGTTACCAAAGTGAAGTTTCGTCCCCACAAGTAATAGCGAAGCCCTCCAGCTCACAATATAAAGTAAGTGCTGGAATATATAAAGACAAAACTTCAATATATAAAGTCATCGTCGGAATATACAAAGTCAGTGCTGGAATATCCATCCATTTCCCAACCCGTTGAATCCGACTACAGGGTCACGGGGATCTGCTGGAGACAATCCCAGCCAACACTGGGTGCAAAGCAGGAACCAATTCTGGGCAGGGCACATGCATCATTTTCAAAACATTAACCGAACAGTGTTTTTTTAATTTATTTTTCTGAATATGTTTTTGTTAACTTACTTCAGTTCAGAGTCGTTTCAATCAATATATTTTGACTTTGACTTTATATATTCAGGAATGAGCTTATATACTCCGATGTTGACTTTATATATTCAAGTTTTCACTTTATATATTCCAGCGCTGACCTTATATATTCCGACAGTGACTTTATATATTCAAGTTTTGACTTTATATATTCGGGAATGACTTTATATATTAAAGTTTTGACTTTATATATTCTGACACCGACTTTATATATTCAGAAAATCAATATATTTGCCTGTTTCGCACCCCATAGTATATATATATATGCCAGCAACACTCATGACAATGACAAAACAATTACGTTGTCAATCATGTTACGTTATTATTAAAATGTTTCCTTTTCTTTTTAATTCTCCGCTGCCAAGCGCGGGTATTCTGCTAGTATATATATATATATATATATATATATATATATATATATATATATATATATATATATATATATATGCCAGCAACACTCATGACAATGTGAAACAATTACATTGTCAATCATGTTACGTTATTATTAAAATGTTTACTTTTCTTTTTCATTACTTTTTTAACACACTACTTCTCCGATGCGAAGCGCTGGTATTTTGCTAGTGTATATATATATATTTATTTATTTATTTATTATTTTGTCACACACGTGTGAATGGGAGGCACCTAATGGTCTTGAGTAAGGGCAGTTCTGAGTCATACCAGACCTTCATGAGCCAGACCGCTTTGATCTCACTTCCTGTCTTCCCCTTTAAAAGCCTCCAGCTTTTCCCTATTCCCTCAGCTCTGTTTTGGACTCGGTTTTGTCCACATCAGTGCTTTCTTTATTTGAACGACGTTGCAGCTAGGAAATCAATTATACCGGTGGCTGCCCCAAACCTTTCTTTGACTCTGAGTCGAGTTTGTGACTATATATATATAGTATATTATATATAGTCACAAACTCGACTAATAATAACTGAAATAAAACCATTTCAGGTGACTACCTGTTGAAGCTCATCGAAAGAATGCCAAGAGTGTGCAAAGCAGTAATCAGAGCAAAGGGTGGCTATTTTGAAGAAACTAGAATATAAAACATGTTTTCAGTTATTTCACCTTTTTTTGTTAAGTACATAACTCCACATGTCTTCATTCATAGTTTTGATGCCTTCAGTGAGAATCTACCAATGTAAATGGTCGTGAAAATAAAGAAAATACATTGAATGAGGAGGTGTGTCCAAACTTTTGGCCTGTACTGTATATATATATATATATATATATAAATATATATATATGTATGTATGTATGTATGTATGTATGTGTGTGTGTGTGTGTGTGTGTGTGTGTGTGTGTATCGTGATCGTGACTGAAAGAACAAAAGTGAAAAAAAATGCTAACTTTTACAAGTACAGTGGAACCTCGGTACATGTACAAATCAGTTTATGACCAAAAAGTTTGCCAAACTTTTGCCTCTGTTCACGACCTCACACTCGGTATACAAACAAGACAATTTCCATTTCAGTTTGTACATGTTCAGTCTCTCCCTGTGCATTTCCTGTGCAGCAAGAGAGCGCAAACACATGCATGCACGGCACACACACTCACACACACAGAGGAGCACGCTAAAGAGAGACACCCACAGGCGCTCCAGGCTCGCGAAAGAGAGTGCGAGCGAGCAAGAGAAGGAGGGCTGGATACATAAGGTAAAATGGTAAATGGCCTGTATTTGATATAGCGCCTAACTAGAGTTCAAGAACCCCCCTAGGCGCTTTACAACACAACAGTCATTCACCCATTCACACACACATTCATACGCTGGTGATGATAAGCTACTATGTAGCCACAGCTGCCCTGGGGCACACTGACAGAAGTGAGGCTGCCGAACAATGGCGCCACCAATCCTTCCGACCACCACCAGCAGGCAAGGTAGGTTAAGTGTCTTGCCCAAGGACACAACAGCTGCATTCTCATGCCGGGAGCCAGGATCGAACCTGCGACCCTCCGATTGCTGGACCACCCGCTCTACCGACTGAGCTACTGAAAAGGTAGAAAAGGCTTGTTTTTGTTTTCAGTTCTGTTTACAGCAATCGGCTCATAGCATGCATTGTGGCAATGTTACTTTTCTTGGTGGTTTATTAAATCACGGATTTTTCAAATGTTCATTTTTTTCCCTGTGCTTTAAACTCATTCAACAAAAAGTGTTTTTAGCGAGCAGTTCCTAGCACTATAGCGCGAACTATTGCAGTGTTAGTTTTCTCTGTTGTTCAAGGTTTTCTCAGTGTCATTCAATGTTTTAAATTTAATTTACTATTACTAAAAAAAAATATATATTTACATACAGTTCGTACGGCCTGGAACGGATTCATTGTATTTACATACAATTCTGTGGTGGAAATTGCTTCAGTTCACGACCAAATCGGTTTACGACCAGAGTTTTGGAACGAATTATGGTCGTGAACCGAGGTTCCACTGTACTATAAATTTACACCGGCTGTTATAGACACAATTCAAATATATGTTTTTATTGTATAATAACAGTAAGAGCTGCTCACTACTCAAAATGGTAAATGTATGAGGCAACCAGGATCTAACCGGTGACCTTGATTACAAGTCAGCAGTTCTTATCGCTGCACCACGAAAGTTGTCATATTTTACTTGTACCTTTTGTGAAAGTGTTTATTTGATATTCGGACTTCATCCTTCACACACTATACAGTTCATGTCTACATTTTGTCATTTATTACTAAAACATGAAAAACTTTTTCTGTTTTAATGATGTGTTTACATAGATTGTTGTAGACACAGAACCCAAATTCCAAATGATGATATATTATTTACCCTCTACAACTCCAGGCAGTTTAAGAATTTAGAGATAAATGTGCTTAATAATTATAAACCAATTTCAAATATGCTTTTTCTTTTTAAACTACATGAAAATGTTTCAGATTATGTCATAATCCCGTAATTAACATACTTGAAGATGAAGTTGCTTGAATGAGTATTAGGGCTTGAGAATGATGTTTCTTTGGTTAGCTCTTTGAAGCCTAGTGACTTATATAGCCCTGTTGGTCTCAGCCATAAAATTCACTTAGGGTCACAAGGCCCAAAGTTTTGAGAGCCAGGTAAACCACCAGTTGGGTGACAGGTAAGAATGGGATGGACCAGGGCAATGGAAACTGGATGTGGGGAAATGGAACATAAAATCTGTGCTGGGAAAGGAACCAAAAAACATGGGGAATTCAAAAATATCACATACTGTAGATAAATTCGCTTCTGCATACAGATATTCCTAGTGGGAGTTCTTTCTCCTAGTCTGGAGTTGTCCCACAGAATAGGTCCAAGGCAGGAATGGTGTTATTCACAAGGTTCCTGCGCGGGGCCATATTGATAGAGTACAGACAGGAGAATCACCACAATGCAAGTTCAAGTTGCAAAGAGAAAAACATTGCAATATTTTGTGTGTATGCACCAAACATCTACTCAGACTATTTGTTATTTTTAAAGAAATTGGTTTCAGGCCTGAAAAAAGTACCATCTAAATCCTTGGGAATACCTACAAAGGGATTAGATGCTCACATGGGGAATGGATGGAATGAACAGTTAGCCTGATCTGAGTCTTAGTGCTTATAAGTATACCTGTATATCCTTGCTCAAAAATTAGTGTGATCACCTGTCACTTGATCTTAATTTTCTAGATACTCTCGTAAAGAGAGGTGCTAAAGCAATAGTCTGCTGATTAACACTTGGCAGTCAACTGGCTGAGACAAACGGAATGTCATCTGGACAAACCTGGAAGACCCAAAGAGGTAGTGAAAGTGTGACTGGAATGACTAGAGGATGCATCTGTTCAGAATGATTTCATATTCCAACTCTAGAAGAACATCTCTTCTGTTGTGGGGAGGTGTTGCCATAGAGTCTGAATGGACAATGTGTAAGACCTCAGTAGCAGATGCACCCACAAGGAAATGTGACTCAAAGGTTTTTGGACCCTGTCCTGGAAGTAATTTGTTGATGGGCACCAATAGTAAAGGAAGCTATGAAGTTGAAGAAAACAACATTCTGTGAAGTAGTAATAGGTTGAAAGCTGCTGGTGAGTCAAAAAAGTAGTGTTTGTGTGTGTGAGTAGGATTGCAAAGCAGAGGACTACACCTCTGCTAAGTGCAGATGACATGATTTTGAACTCGTCATACTGTGATCTACAATTTGACTAGTGCAGAAGTAAAAGTTAACTCTGCAATTTTCTGGTCAGCCTATATCCCCAATCTCAAGTATGGCTATAATCTTCAGGTATTAACCAAAAGAATAAGGTTGAGATTGAGTGTATACTACTACTATTACTACAAGCAGCAGAATTAAGGTTTCTTCACAGGGCTTCTAGGATTAGTTTCTATAAGAGGCCAAGTGGCTTGGCAGTATGGAATCATGTTAGGAAAAAATACTTCGGATTGGGAGGAAGGGTGGTTTGGGCATGAAGTTAGGGTGCCCCTGGATGTCTCCTTTGAGGAGGGTGTGTGAGGCCAGGTCTACTGGGAAAAGACCAAAGTGCAGACCCAGGTCACAATGGAGCTTCTGTGTATTCTCCAAGAAAGGCCAGAGAAGCCTGGCGTTATAATGAAATGATGTATATACAGTATAATATCTTTTCTTCCAGTACCAAAGTATGGATTAAAAGTGCATTTAATTTATGTTTTATATTTGACTTGCTGTATAAGCCTATATATTTCTCTCCCTCTCATTCTCTTACACAGATAATGCACTATAGCATATGATTGCTCAAAAAGATCCATTAATGATACATTTTGTAATATTTTTAAGAGACAACTTTTTTTTTTTTAACTGTCATTCTCTTTATATCCTGTTTCAATGGATTATTCACAGTATGCAAAAATACTCTGATTGCAAAGCCTTGCCAAACCCTACATTAATAAGATTGTTCAGGTGGGTGTGCTCACAGTGCAGGTCAGGAGCATTGTACTTTGGACTTAGAATAGTGGGCAGAAACTCTGATAAGGAACTAAAATGATTTTAGGTGTGCAGAAGCAGCTTTGGAATAATTCCCAGATCTACTGGTGTTACAGAAATCCGGGAACATGGTGAACTAAATGCTATCTATCTCTGCTGATGGCAGCAAATAGTCTTGTTACAACTTCTGCAGTCTCTGACTCAGGCATTTTAAGTAAACTTAGTATATAATACTAAAGTTCAGCAAATTTTAAAAAAGAAGGATAAATAAGTAAATGTGACTGAAATAACAAAAATTATAACTAGTAATTGAGCATTACTTCCAAAATTTTATGAAATTGATATTCATACACGTCTAGGTATTGAAAAAGAAATACCTTATTTAATGTACTGCAAGAAATATACTGATGCAGGAAATCAGGCACCCAGTATTTTTCTTTTTAAAGTATGTTTAGCCTGTATTTTCAGGAATTGTCAGATTAAGCAATAAGGGAATAAAAAAGGAAGACTTTGGGGGGGATCAAAGAAATTCTAGTAGAAGTAATTCAATTACTATTCACAATACATCTATTGTTTATAATACCTGTAGAGTAGGATGGCAATTCCAGTGAGCAGAAAGTACAAATAGGGTATTTTTACAACAACTGGTCCTGAAGTGTTTGTCTCCATAGTCCATGTGATGCTGCAGTAAGTGTCAAGTCCTGGTGCTCCTATGGATCTCCCTTTTCCAATCAGTTTAATACTCAATTACATAATCACCCTATTCTTACATGAATAGGTGAGGCTTGAAACTGTCTGTTCTTGTCTTTTAGACAAGCAAAAAGTATAGATTTACAGTCAGCTATTTAGCAAAATAGCATTAATAATGAAATCGCCCAACTCACTTGGATGATTCAGGCTTGTCACCATCCCTCTGCCATTATACCATATATGATTTGTTAATTAGATTGTACTGTATCTGTGTGAGTGCAAGTTCACTGTTTCTGACTACTGAGTCTTGAAAGCAATACATCTGAACTTCAGCCCTGTATACTCTGTACATTCATAACTAGTTTTCCCTCTCTGTGTCCTAATTAACTTAGTTATAACTATGCTCTGGATGGTCATACGATACTCTGTTTTTTTAAATTCTTATGATAAATATAAAAACTATTGCAAGGGTCATAGCTTAAATCAGATTTTCACAGATGATTTGACTTCATTCTTTTCCTCCATAATACTAAATCATGGTCAAAACTACTTAATGTGACTATTGAATGGTGGGTTTTAAAATGATTTGCTTTTTACTCCTATCAGTCAGGAAGTAACATAACACTTTCAGACAATAACACAGCAAATACAGCCTCATAGAATTGTAGTCCTTAGCAAATACTCATTTCTTTTATAAATCATAGGGACATACACCCTGAGTCTGTCCTTGTGGTTTCATTCACCATTAGATTCAAATTAAAAGTAAGCATCAAACTCTTGTATTTACAATTGTTACAATTTGTGACTTTTTTAGTTTGTGTACTAAGGCAATCATGGTAATTTGGCAACAAAAGTGCAACATAACATGAAAAAGAAATAAAATCTAGACAATTCCAGTTGAAGCCATCCTATTACATATGACTAAATTAAACCAGTTGAGGGCCTATCCAACACTATAGATCGATCCATGGTTTTTACACTCATAGTTTTACTATGTTTTCTCCAGCATTTTAGGAGAAGGAATGGTGCCATCACTGTACTGTAATATAAAACTATATAACCTTGAACCCAAGCCGTGAAAATCTATGTAAAGTACAGACTTATTGATTCATGTTGTAGCATGATAATGTTGGGTTCAGAAGTGCATTTTGTATTGAAGCTTTTACAAATGACACTGCCACTAAAACACAATTTAAAAAAGTCAGATACACTAACAATTGCAATAATTCATAGTTATTTACAGAAAAACTGCTGTTATTAAATAAATTGATAAATGTCCAAAACTATCAGTCATCACTGAAATAAAAAAGATTAATGTTTTTAGGGAAAGAGTAGTTGCCGAGAAAAATGACTGCATCCTCAAAAAGCAAATGTCATATTTTAAGAAAGCATGTGAATAAAGAGGCAAGCAGTAACTACAGAAGCTTAACAATGACTACAGTTATACTTCGCTATTACTAGATTGGCTAGTGGTTATGAATCCTTTCCTACTTTGTGTTTGTGTGCAGTTTGTAAATGTTCCTAGTGTTACTGTTGGGTTTTCTCTGGGTTACTTTTTCTACATGTACCCTCTTTGGATATGTACGTGAGTGGGCCCTAGAGTGAACAAGTGTTCTTTTCAGGTTTAATTCCTGCCTTGTTGCCAGGGCATGTTAATGCTGGTTGATACAATTGTACTTTCCAGTTTGGTTTTAGTTTTTGTTTTATTCATTTATATAGCACATTTAAAACAACTAGAAGTTGGCCAAAGTGCTTTACATAGAATAAAAGGTAACAGTATGAAATTAAAGCCAGATAAAGAATTATTAAAAAGAGTAACAAAAAGAAAACATCATACGTACATGAAAACACAAATACCAACACACAAACATAGATTATGTAAAAATATATAAAGTAAAAAATACATAAGATGAAAAAACTGTATGGAAAGATTTAACCATTCAAACTCATAAGCTAAAAAGCAAGTGAATAAAAATACATTTATAGCAGAAATTTAAAACTATGAAGTGTGGGAGCCGACCTTATTACAAGGGGTGAACATTTCCACAATTTAGGCACAATCGCCCCTCAGCTTTAACTCTGTGTATGGGACAGTAAGCAATAGCTGATCTGAAGACCTCAGCTGCCTGGTTGATGAATATGGAACGATAAGATCAGCTGTATGGTTGAGCTGACCCATGTAGGGCTTTTATAAACAAGCACTAATATCTTAAAATTCACCCTGTAACTAACATGGAGCCCATGAAGAGCAGCCAAAACTGAAGCAATGTGATCCATTTTTTTGCTGTTGGTCAAAACTCTAGCAGCTGCATTCTGCACCATTTGCAGGCAAGATAGTGTCATACGGGATACCCCAACATACAGGACATTACAGTAATCTAAACAAGGCATAACAAAAGCATGAATGAGCTTTTGCAGGTCGTTAAATGACAAAAACTGCTTGACTTTAATTATCTCCCTGAGGTAGAAAAAACTACTCTTTACTACAGCATTTACCTGTTTGTCAAATTAATAACCTGAATCCAAGATCACCCCAAGATTTTTATCACATGGCTTTAAGTAATGCACAAGTGGACTCAATGTGCTAGCAATGTTTCAAGTAACAGTATGTTGACCAAATAGAATTACTTCAATTTTTTACTTATTTAACTGGAGGAAGTTAAGTGCCATCCAGTGTTTTATATCATCTAACTAGTTAAAATGCTTTTTCATGGACTCCATTTCACCTAGTTGCAATGGGAAGTAAATTTGGGTATCATCACTGTAACAATGATACAGGATATTGTACTTGTTTAGTATAAAGCAGAATGGTAACATATATAAAGAGAAGAGGACTGGACCTAAACAAGACCCCTTACCGAAGCAGTAGGAGACGTTGAACTACCCACAAGTACAGAAAACATCCTGCCTTTGAGATAATCTGCAAACCAATTAAGAGCAGTACCTAGATTTCCAACCCACTTCTCAAGCCTGTTAATCAGAATATTGATCAGCCATGTGACAAACGCAGTGCTCAAATCCATTAAAATTAGCACTGAGCACTTCCCCAAATCTGCTGCCAGAAGCAGATCATTTGTCACTCTTATCGGCTCTGATTCTTTGCTGTGAAATGTTCTGAATAGTTATTGTGAAAAAACATAAATATTTCTGATTATATTTAAGGGTTGGAATAATTATTTGAAAAATAAAAAGTAAAGAAATAAAAAATACTAAATTAAACAAAATTGAACCAAAAACACAAAAATTATAATAATGTATACAAATAAGAATTTATTATAGATTAAGCAGTCAGTATGATGCATGCTTTATGCTTCTGTCCAATTTAAAGAGGAAGGAGTAAATGGTAAAAAGTGTGGACTCCAAAACTCTCTTTTATCAGACTACAAGAAAATTGGCCTCCATGGTCTATTGATTTTGAGAAAAAGGTAAAGCAACTGTTCTAGCTGCCACAGACCAAATGGCTATATAGTCCATGCTTACTCTAATCCATTTCAGAAATCACTGTAGATGGTGTACCAGCCACTACCTAGTGACCTGTTTTCATCTTTGCACAAAATTATTAACTTCTAGATTAGATTTTTATACTAGACACTGTGAGAAAATATCACCATTACATTTTAAACAGAATCAGAATCAGTTCAGGATGGCCGTAGCGTTTCAATGTTATGGGGAAAAAGCCCATGTACATTTTTGCTGGCCAGAAAAGGTGTGACTTGAGTCATATATCCAACACAGTGTATTAATATTAGGACAAATTACTGGAAATATACATTGCTTTTTAACTATCCTGGTACTTTGTCAGACTTCAGTGGTACTAATAACAAATTAGCATTTAAACATGACTAATTTAGAGTGAGCTGAATGATTGTACCATTAAGACACTAAAGGAATGTGTGTTGAAAATGAAACTTTGTAAGAATATGTGAATAGCAAGCTAAAAGTCAGTCATTTCTAGCAGTAAACAACCATTAGAAACTACAGTAATGTCTCGGTCTACTTTTAAAGGTCTTGATAACAAAAGATATCAATTTCTTTTCAAAATATGAAAATTTCCAGGTGTTTTCAAAAATGTGAATGCTAATGTGTAGACATATATATGACCAGAAATTGGCAGGTTCAGGAAGACAGATGTTGGAAGTGGCATTTTGGAACATCCATCAATCATCCATTCTATAAAAGGAAGAAGAGAAAAGGAATTAAGCGACCAAAAAATTCTCCGGGCTGAAGATGAGCCTTGAAGTTGTCTTCAATACTCACATGTCCGAGAAACAGTACTGGCATGGGCATAAAGGGAGCTTGGATGATGCAGGACCATGAACTTAAATGGCTGTAGATTCAAGAACCCTCTTGTGACACCAGGATTCTACTGTTTGTGCAATACCATCTAGAGTAATGGTTCATGGTCAGTGACAAGGGTGAGCTTGTGGCAAAGGAGGTAGTGTTACAGATGATGAATAGCCCATTTGATTGCCATGGCTTTCCATTACACGGCTTCCAGTCCAATAGTTTCCAGCTCCAGAACATAATGGGGTATTCAACACTACGCCAAAAACTGTGTCTGAAGCTTCAGTCTGGTGAATGAAAGGTAGAGAGAAATCAGGAACTATCAATACAGGTTCTGTAGTAAGGGCTTGTTTCATGTAGCCTCCATTTTTTTGTCCCATGCCACTATAGTGGAAGGTTGCTTCTTTTTAAGGTCAGTCAGGGGCGTGAATCTTTTGCAAAAATGTGGTAAAAACTGGTGGTAGTACTCCTCTACCCCCAAGAAAGCTTGTGCTTGTTGCTTGGTTTATGGGCCAGTTAAGTATGGCATTCACTTTGGTACACTGACGTCAGACAGTATCCCCTCAACCTAGTAGCCTAAATAACTGATTTTCATTAATCCAAAAAACACTCCTTTGAATTTATAACTTAGTGACAGAAGCACTGCCAGAACATGCTCTATGTCGTTCTCTCATGTGCCAGAATAGATGACAACGTCATCCAAATAGGCAGCACTATAAGTGTTGTAGGGCTGTAGCAGTCTATCCAACAGACATTGGAAGATGGTTGGCAACTTGTGCAAACTAAATGAAAAGGCACAATACTGCCAGTGACTACTAAGGGTACTAAATGCATTCTTTTCCTTGGCAGATTCTATTCAAGGAGTTTGTCCACTCACAGCATCAGAGAAGTATCAAATGAGGTAACTTGCTTCTGCAATGGCTTCCAACGGCTTAATTATCAAAAGCTGTCTGGCATTGGTACCTAAAGAGACTGGACCAGGAACTAAATGTCTCTACAATAACACCAAGATCTAGCATCCGTTTGATGTCAAGTTTTACCTCAACTTGCTTTGCTTCTGAGCTGGGCATTCTCTGATGATCACTCCTGGTTTGATTATGATTTCATGCACATCAGCGAGTTCCTTCTGGGTTTTTCTTCACCACTTCCAGGATAGACAGAATAGCTGTTACAAGCTCCCAAAACTGTTCAGACATCAAATTAAAACTGAAATAATGGCAGGTTATGAGAGTGAAGTAGGAACATGAAGTAGGGATTGGGGAAAACACATTTGGCTAAATTGAGACTTGGTTGTTACACCAGATGCTTGACCAACCCCTTCTTGAACTTAATTTTGTAAGGCCCTAGCCAATGAGACAACAATTTAAAGTGGGAAGTGGAAATGAAAACCATGAAATGATCCTCTGGATTGAAGTCACTTAGGGTCATACCACATTTATAAATGAAGGCCTGTGCTGCTTGCACATACTCCATATTTGCTTTTAGAATAGAACTGATTATATAATTGTGCAATATATTCCAAAATATAAGAGGATTAGTTAATCCCAGTATGCAAATAATATGAGGGGTGGTAACTGATCTCAGTTCCTCCCATCCTCACTGACTACCTTGCGAAGCATTTGTTTGAGCATCTCATTAAACTGCTCAACTAAGCCATTAGTTTGATTATGATATACGGAAGTTTATAAGTGCTTGTAACACGGCAACATCCCTCCATCTCCAAGGGGCAAGGTGTTCCTGACCTATAAGGACCTTTTAGGGATGCTGACTCATGTATTGGGTGAGCAGCAGCCTCTCTGTCAACAGGAACGACTGAATTTTTTCAAACATTAGGGAATCATGGCTCCACTGTTCTCTGTTAAAAAAGACAGCATTTGTAGGTCATAATCAGAGGCAGCACTGCTTGTTGAGGTCATTATAAGCCCACTGCACTTCCTCTGTCAAGAATGGTGCCAGTATGTGCACGCATTCCACATGCTTCCAGTGATGTCTGGTATCTCCATCCATCCTCTTCCACTTATCCGGGGTCGGTTCGCGGGGACAGCAGCTTAAGCAGAGAGGCCCAGACTTCCCTCTCCCCAGCCACTTCTTCCAGTTCTTCCGGGAGAATCCCAAGGTGTTCCCAGGCCAGCCGGGAGACATAGTCCCTCCAGCGTGTCCTGGGTCTTCCCCGGGGCCTCCTCCCTGGTTGGACGTGCCCGGAACACCTCACCAGGGAGGATTCCAAGAGGCATCCTGATCAGATGCCCGAGCCACCTCATCTGACTCCTCTCGATGCAGACGAGCAGCGACTCTACTCTGAGCCCCTCCCGGATGACTGAGCTTCTCACCCTATCTTTAAGGGAAAGCCCAGACACCCTGCAGAGGAACTCATTTCAGCCGCTTGTATTTGTGATCTCGTTCTTTCGGTCACTACCCATAGGTGAGGGTAGGAACATAGATCGACTGGTAAATTGAGAGCTTCGCCTTGCGGCTCAGCTCTTTTTTCACCATGACAGACCGATGTAGAGCCCGCATCACTGCAGATGCTGCACCGCATTCTTCCTTCACTCGTGAACAAGACCCTGAGATACTTGAACTCCTCCACTGTTTGGTATCTGTTCTTTCAAAAATACACACAGTAATTGCCAAGACATTTTCCACAGACAAGAGCCGTCTTAAGACTCACTCCAAGATGGCGCTGGAGCCTTTTTTCTGGAGTGTGGCTCAGAGTGTGGGCTCAGTGGATTCAAAATGTATTCAGACCCCTTTAATTTCTGCATATTTTATTCTGCTGTAGACTTATTTTTTTATTATTGATTTTATTGTAATCATTTCATACAGATAGATCAATTTAAGAAAAAAGTTGAATGAAAGCAAATCAACACCCACCCCTGAGAAAGAGAGCATGGCCAATGGAGTAAAACGTAAAGCTTGTAAAAATACATGAATTGCTGAGTTTTTAATAGGCGGATAAAGATAAATGGAGAAGAAAATGAAATTGGAAGAGAATCTATTTCCTTAGTGCTATAAGAGCTTATTCTAAAATATTATTGATTAGATCCTGTCAGGTTTTGAAAAAGTTCTGCACAGACCCTCTAACTGAGAATTTGATTTTTTCCAATTTCAAATAGTATAAAACATCAGTTACCCATTGACTTAAAAGAGGAGAGTTAGGATTCTTACAGTTTAGAAAAATAAGTCTGTGTGCCATTAGTGTAGTGAAGGCAATCACAGTTTGTTTGTCCTTCTCCGCTTTAAGCCCATCTTGAAGAACACCAAACACAGCTGTTAATGGGTTAGAAGGAATTGTGACACCAAGGCTGTCTGAAAGGCACTAAAAAATTTTTGTCCAGAATGATGATAATTTGGTGCAGGCCCAAAACATGTGACCCAGTGAGGCTGGGACTTGATTGCAGTGTTCGCAGGTTGGATCTTGCCCTGGAAACATTTTGGACAGTTTTAAGCAAGACAGATGTGCTCGATATATAATTTTGAGTTGAATAATTGTATTCTTTGCGCATATGGAGCCTGAGTGAATTCTCTGCATTGCTACCTTCCACTCCTTTTCTGATATTGTTGAGTGATATATCTTTTTTCCCATTGTCCTCTTGGATCTTTGAAAGGGAAGGACTGTAAAATAATTTTATATATTGCAGAAATGCTGTCTTGAGTCCGTGAAACTGAGCAATATTTTTTCCAGCATAGAGGTAGGTGCAGGGCAGGTTCTCTTTAACAAAGTTTCTCATTTGAAGATAGTGAAAGACATGTGTTGCTGGAAAGTTAAATTTGGAATGTAATTGTTCATAGGATGCAATTATGTTGTCTATATAAAGATCTCTAAGCAATTTAATCTCAAATGTTTTACAGATATTAAAAACTGCATATGTTTGCGAGGGTTGAAAAAGGTGGTTCTCATGCAGAGATGCCACAGATAAAAGATTCTCCATCTTAAAATTCTTTCTACATTGTTTCTATATTCTAAGTGAGTGAAGCACAATTGGGTTATTAGTATATTGGCGATAACTTGCATTTATTGGGTCACAAAGCAGGGAATATAAAGAAGTATTGCAGGATTTTATTTCTGTTGCGGACCAAGCCCTGTGTATGTTTATCTATTTGTGTCCAGGTTTTTATAGCCTGTATGTTTGCTCCCCAGTAATTAAACTGAAAGTTAGGTAGAGCCATGCCACCTTCTGCCTTAGGTCTTTCTAGGGTCGCTCTTTGGATACATGGATGTTTTGAGTTCCAAATAAATGAGGTTATAGTTGATTCAAATTGCTTAAAAATTATTTATTTATGTATATTGGAATGTTTTTAAATAAAAAGAGAAGCTTAGGAAGGATATTCATCTTAATGTTAATTCTTTCAGCTAGAGTGGGATGAAGGGTTGACCATCTATTCAAATCTTGCTTAATTTTATCCATACAGACGGCAAAATTTTGTTGATAAAGAACTTTATGTTTACTTGTGATATTTACCTCTATGTATTTAAACTGATCTGCAATGATAAAAGGGAAGGTGTCTGATATTGTATGCTTAAGAATTCACTGGAAAGAGCACACTTTTATTCAAATTAATTCTGAGACCAGAGCTGCTAAGACTACAGGCACAGTATTTTGTGGGTCTGATATATACAGTACCATGTCATCTGCATATAGAGAAATTTTCTGTTCAAGTCCTTCTCTGATAATCCCCTTTATCTCATAAGCATTTTGACAGTGAACTGCCAGTGGTTCAATGGTGATTGCAAACAGCGGTGGTGACAAGGGGAATCCTTGTCTGGTACCATGTTCTAGTTTAAAGTAGTCTGAACAAATGTTGTTGATACAAACTGAAGCTTCTGGATTCGTATACAGTAGTTTGATCCATTCACAAATGTTAGGGCCAAACCCAAATTTCTCTAATTTAATGAAAAGGTAGTTCCATTCAATCATGTCGAATTCTTTTTCTGCATCCAATGGTAATAATATCTCTGGGGTGTTTGACTTTGCGGGTGACTATATTACATTAAACGGGCATCGAAGATTGGAAGCTAAGTGTTGGCCTTTAATAAATCCAGTTTAATTTTGTGATATTACCGAAGGCAGCACTTTCTCCATCCTTCTAGCTAGGACTTTGGAGAGTATCTTAGCATCATTATTCAGAAATGAAATTGGACTGTATGATACACATTGTAATAAGTCCTTATTTTGTTTAGGAAAGAGGGTGATTAATGCTTGGCTTTGAGGTAGAATTTGATTGTCTCTAGCTTCTTTAAATGTTGCTAATAAGAGGGGAGCTAGCTGAGTGGAGAATTTCTTATAAAATTCTACAGGGTAGCCATCAGGGCCTGCTGTTTTACCGCTTGACTTTATAGCATCTAGAAATTCTGACAGTGCCAAAGGTTTATCCTGTTCCTCTGCACTAAAAGCATCTATTTGTGGTATCTGTAATGTATGTAGAAATGCATTAGGTTGTGTGTTTGTAATAAGAATATAAATTTAATGTCACTGTGCTCTGTACAATAATTATACTATAAATCCACTCACATGTACAGGCTAGGCCAAAGTTAGCACACAAGGACTCTCAGCATTTAGAACTGCTAGGCAAGCATTTGAAGAGAGAAGGTACAACTTTGAAAATGGTCATTGTACTGTTTCTGTATGTTAGAGATGAAATGGAATCCTCTCCTTCCCTTGTTTGGAACCTAAGTAAGGGCCTGCATGTGGAGAAAACAGTAATAAAAGACTTGGACAGCAGCCAAACACTTTGAAGCTGATGGACGGATGGGTGATATCGTCATCCATCATCAAAAGCCTTCCAGCGCAGTGACGAAAAATAGCAGACTGTATATATCAAGAACCCACCATGTTATTGTCTTGCTATGGCTTCCCGTCTGTAATGCTGCGTAAATCATCAGAAAAGAAAGCTAACTTATTTTCTCTTATGTGATTTTTACTGCCGTATCACTATGGGAGGGATATCGCCTTTTAATATCATATCTATATAGTTTTCGGTTACTTAAAACAACGCAATTACAAAAGAAATTATTCCTACTAGGGAGCTATTGCGACCTTAAAGGGACAGAATATAAGGATTTATAGTAGTCTCTGAATGTGTGCATTATATTTTTATGGTCAATGATTTTACAGGTATCTCCGTTTGTGTTGGTAATTGCTGAGATAGCATTGCAAACCTTTTGCTTGTTGATTTGTTGAGCTAAGAGCTTATTAGCTTTCTCTCCGTGTTCATAGTAATGATGTCTTTATTACAAATTACATGGATACATTTGTAATTTTTGCCCATGAATCTGGACACAATAACCCATAAAAACAGAATGAAAACATGTTTTCAGAAAAGTTTGTAATTTTTACAAAAATCAAAATCTCTCATTTATTTAAGTATTCACACACTTAATTTCAGCACTTTGTACAAGTCCCTTTGGCAGTAAATACAGGTTCAAGTCTTCTTGAGTCCTAATATTATCTTTGTGGGTACAGTTTACCTTAAGGCAGGAGCCAGAATACATACTGTAGTATCTATGACTGCAACATGATGCCCTGGAAAGAAATCTGACATGAAAGAATCTGAGAGGAATGTTAGCTACTACTAATACTATTTCTGTTTTAAAATATTATCTGTAGTAAATAACAGAGTTAAAATTAACCTAATATTTCGATAACCTGTGCTTGTTTCTGCATGGCCCAGACCACCTTTGTGTCATCACTTTTCCGATTACATTTTTGCCTGGTTGTGCTTTGCAAACGACTGACACCCCATCGAACAGGATTGCTTCCTGGTTTGCACCCAGTGCTAGTGAGAGATTCATTGCCTTCCTGTGGCCTTAAACCAGACAGATATAATTTTCTCCACAGTATTTGTAGGAATAAAGGTATTTCTAGTAATTGAGAGAGATTTATGATAGATTTGCACTATGAAATTCTAAAACTAGTAATTGTCCATTTTCTCACAATCATACTACAACAATCCATGTGATTTGAAAAAGTGCAAACTCTATACACCACTTGACGAGACTGGGATTCAAACCTAGAAGCTACCACTCCGCTTACGTTAAACATTGAGTAATGTGAATAACACTAAATGTGTAAATTTATATTTTGTTTGATTACTGTCACTAAAACACAACGAAAGCAAGGAGACAAAAATCCTTGCAAAATAACACAATAATAAATTGTGAAACAAAGCAGTATATCTGTACATCCCAGACAGGAAAGACAGCAGACCTGAAAGGAAGAAATGGACAGAAAGCCCCTATAAAAGTAGATATATTACTAGGGAACTGTTATTCCTCCAGCACGCTAGATGGCAGCAGTCCTGGATATCCACACCCAGTGGGAAGCCAGCAAGGCGTCCCAGGAAGTGTAGTCTGGCAGGGCAGCCCTGCTGGGGTCACTGCAGGAGGGTGTTGCAGGGAAACAAGCTCCCTACTCTGATAATGGAGTTCAGTGTGACCCGGAAGTGCTTCCGTCGGTCAATCACCCTGGCACCGGAAGTACTTCTGTGTCTGTAATAAAAATGACCACACTCCCTTATTCAGGCAAGTCATAGCTGTGTGGTAGATAGGCAACATTCGACTGGTGGAGTGCAGTGTAGTGGTGAGAGAGTATATTGTGGAGAGAGAAAACCCAGTGTTTTTGTGCTTTGTGTAATACTTTTTGGAGGTATTTCAAATAAAACCTTCATTTATTTGGATAAAGGACTTTGCCTTTGTGATCGTTTTGGGGTTTGGGCAGACGGTCGCCAATGTGTCCATTATTTTTTTTTGTAGCAGTAAGAAACTTCAGTAGGTTAGGGCTTTCATACAGATGACATCAGTTTTCTTAGATATGTCCAATAATGTGCCCTACAGAGACATTAGGTACATCAATAATACTGAACAATTTATTCAAACTATAATCTTGATATTAAACATCATATTCCTCCCCCATCGGAGATACATCCACCATGGGTCCCGCCGGAGTATCCAAAACTAACAGTTCAAAAATAATAAACTCCACCTGGTCCAGTTATCGACCTCCTCCATGTAATTTAGGCAGAGTTACAGACCACAGTGTGTTAGCCAGCCTAGCCCGGTCAGCTAACAGTGTTGCTAAATGCGATAACGCCATTGTTAACTTTGGTCTGCTGAACATCCGCTCATTCACGAGCAAGGGGCACATTCTTCTCACTGATTGTAAGTTTGACTTTTTCTGTCTAACTGAGACATGGAAACAACCCCATGACTTTTCCCAACTTAACAAATTCACTCTCCCGGGGTTTGTTTACATCTCTCAACCCCATGGCCCTGGCAGAGGTTGAGTATAATATCGATTGACGACACACAGGCGTTGATAATGATTCTTCAATATGGTTTTTAATAACTGTAAAATCGTGTCAGATTCTCATTAGGTTCTCTCAGTAAAAGACCAAAGTACCTTTTTTTAAGAACTTCCTTTTTCCTTCTAAAATCCCACCCTCTAACATTCTACAGGAAATTACCAACAACAGGAATATCAATCAACATCAATATAAGTTTAACTTGTTACTGAACATACAAATACACAACACTCCTTTTCCCCAGTTTTAAATATCTTTGTAACATTTTGGCCTAACGAGCTCTATGGGGCCTTAGTGACACCATAGGCTGTGGGGTCTTAACATCCACAGGTTTACCAGTTTCGGTGGTTGGTGTCACTACTGTATCATTATCTGTAGTATATTCAGAAGAAGTTGGTATATCTGGGCTACAATGAGGTTGCTGAGCAGTGGTAGCTGGCTGCTGCATTGACTCTGCTTCGGGCACTGGCCCTTCATCCATCATCCGCTCTCGAAGCTGATCAACATGGCGACGGTAAATGTGTCCATCTTCTGTTTGCACACGGTAAGACACAGGGCCAGTTGCCTCTTGCACTACTGCTGGCACCCATCGTGGTTCTCCTACAAAATTGCATACATATAGTGTATGTAAGGGTTGAAATTGCCTAAACACATCCCAATGCTTTTGTGCTAGTTCCCCTTGCATCATATGCATGTCAGCTTGAAAGTCTGGGTGAAGGTGATCAAGTGCAGTGGTCAGTCGTCTTTTCATTAGCAATTTTGCAGGACTCTTCCCAGGGGAAGAGTTGGGCATGGTGTGCTGAGATAACAAAAATCTTGCAAGGCATGTTTGCCAATTACCAGCTATGATTCTCCGTAGAGCATCCTTTGTTGTCTGTACCATTCACTCTGCTTGCCCATTTGAGGACGGATGATAGGGGGCCATTGTCATATGCCAGATCCCATTTCTTTCTGTGAAGTCTTTGAATTCAGCAGATGTAAATGCTGCACTGTTGTCTGAGACAATAATATCTGGCAATCCATGTGTAACAAAGATAAGGTGCAAAGTGTCGATGGCAGCATTTGCAGACATAGGGCGTAGAAGCGACGCCTCCAGCCACTTGAATTGGGAATCTACCAAAATAAAGAAGACCTTTCCTTGAAATGGTCCAGCAAAATCAATGTGGATCTGAAACCAAGCCTTAGCTGGCCATTCCCAGTGGTTAAGTGGTGCCCTTGATGGTGCATGCCGTGTCTGTTGACAAACTTTACAACTTTCTCTATATGTCCATCCATTCCTGGCCACCATACATAACTTCTAGCCAGAGCCTTCATGTGGACTATGCCAGGGTGGGAGTCATGAAGTAGTTTAAGTACATCCTCGCGTGCTAGAACAGGTAGTACAATGTGGCTACCCCATAAAACACAACCCTTGTGAGTTGAGAGTATGTCTATTGGCAAAGAGCATGCAAAAGCCAGTGCAGCACACGAGACAGAACTGGATCCATCTTAGTAAGTGCAGCAATTTGGTTAGTATGAATAGGTGCATTAGGCACAGACTCCAAGAGCAGGACCTCAAGAGGAGGTGGTGTATCAGCCACAGGATTTGCTATAGGAAAGTGGCTAAATGCATTGGTGGTTGTCAGCTCTTTTCTTGGTCTGTAGCACAACTGATAGTTGTATGGATCCAACTAGAGACTCCAGTGAAGCATACAAGGTGACAAGATCTGTGGCATGGGTTTAGAATGATGTAGGAGACCAAGGAGCGGCTTGTGATCTGTGCAAATCATAAACCGACGCCCCTGCAAGAACAGATGAAATTTGTTTACACCAAAAATAACAGCAAGAGCCTCCTTATCTATTTGAGCATAATTGTGTTCAGTGGCCGACAGTGTCCGTAACTCCATACCATCAGGCTCTACATGGCTCAGTACAGCTCCAAGGCCATATGGAGAGACATCACATACCAATACAAGAGGCTTCTTAACATCAAAGTGCACAAGCAGTCCATCTGCTTTAAGTAGTGATATTGCTTACTTATAAGCTGTGTCATGGGCAGCAGCCCAGTGCCATGCAGTTGACTTCTCAAGAAGTTTGTGCAGAGGTTCCAGAATGGTGGCCTTGCTTGGAAGAAAATGACTGTAAAAAGTCCTAGAAATGCTTGAAGCTGTGTCTTGTAGCAGGGAGCTGGTGCATTCATGATAGCTTCCGCCTTCTCATTGGTGGGATGGATGCCCTCTTTATCTACTCTGAATCCGAGAAACTCTACTTCAGTAGCAGCAAAAACACATTTGTCCTTTTGAAGTCTAAGTACAACTTTAGAGATTCAACATAACACTTTCTCCAAACGTGCATCATGCTCCTATGGAGATTTCCCAGTGATTAAAATGTTGTCTGTTCCTGCCTTCAGTTCTTTTAAATCTCTTGTATGTCAATTAAATGGACCTATTTCTTCTATTATTGCAACTGTTTAGCAGCCCCCAAACCAAACAGTGACTTTCTGAACGACTTTGCTGTTTTCCTTACACACTTATCTATTATTTCATCAAACACAATACTTCTGGGGAATTTCAATATACATATGGATAATATGTATATAACATCCTGCCTTGAGAGTTTTGGATTCCAGCAGCATACTGATGTTCCCACTCATTCCAAAGGACATATCTTGGACTAGATTTGCTGTTCTGGAGTTACCCCGTTTGATTGTACTGCAGATGAACTCCCCATAGCTGATCACTTTCTTATTTCATTCAATGCTAAACTTGCACTTTCCAACACTAAGCTTTTCCGTCTCATGTCTTTCCGTAATATTGAGAATATTAACTCAGACTCTCTTTCCTCTAGTATTGATTCCCTTATGGACATTTATCCACTCCTGAAGAACTGGTCTTGCATTATAACTCCCTGATTCTTGCCTGAACTTATAAATATAAAATATATATATATAAAATTTTATATATATTTTATATATATAAAAAAACTGGACTCTTTGTTCACAAAGAGATGTACAAAAATCATATACTTTATTACAAGGATTGTATTGCCCATACTAAATCTAACTATTTTACTCTCATTATTTCTTCCAATGAAGGAAACACCAAGTCATTGTTTTCACCTTCTCACCTTTACTCAACTGATTTTTGCAATTCCCTTATGTCCTTCTTTAATGAAAAAATCCAGAAGATTCATCAGTCTCTCTGTACGGATTCCTCCAGTACTTCATTTGAATTTCACCCACCAACTCACTCATTTTCTTCTTTTCAGCTTCCTACTTTCTCAGAAATCTCAGATCTTGTATGTAAGTCTAAGGGCCGGTTTATACTTTACGCTAAGAATGTGTATGTGCCTGCATCATGGCTGACACACGTTCCCAGTGTTCATTACACGTATCCTCTGAGCAGGTCCTCAGAATTTAACACGACATGTGCGCAAGTTGCAGTACCAGCAAAAAGTCCGGGGGCGCAGTGTGCTAAAAGTCGGAATGTGATGTCAGAGTCTCTGTTTACTGTCTACATGTGACAGAAAGCCTCTATGTAGATCCTACGGGGATCGATGTGCACGCTTCGATGTTTAATGAATGGTTCAATGTGTTGAAGCAAAATGCCAACATACAAATGCATTTGTGGTGCTTTTATATTCAAGCGTCGCATATTCCCGATCGTAATGATATGATACATTTTAAAAGTCTCACATACCATCTTTTGCGTTGTCTTTTTTTTTGCAACTTCACAACAGCAGCATAATGTACAGCGCTATATCTGAGCCACTGAGGAAAAAAATTAAGGACACGGTGAAAACGTGTATTTTGTGATTAAAGTGGAAATCTCGGCTTTAATCTCGAAATGTCCACTTTAACCTCGTAGTTTACTTTATCATTAAAGCAGACCATCGTAAACGTCATTCCAGTTTTTAATTTCTACGGCAAGCAGTAATAGATCACCACACAGAACACATTAAATGTATGATGTTCCAACTCCCTGCCCATTTAGAATCTTTAGATTTACACTTGATATCACTTTCATGATGAAGTGCATTAAAGTGTGTATGTTACATTTTACAGATAAATTGTTAATTTCATTTAAATAACAAATACTGTTAATAATTACACCCATGGGGTGACACTGTGGCGGAGCTGTAGCACTGCTGTCTCGCAGGGAGTCATGTCGCTGGTATTCCCTGCTTGGATTCAACACTGTACCCCAGTTTCCTTCCAGAGATATGCAGATTTGGGGATTTGGTGCCGCTAAAATGATGCTAGTGTTATGTGTGTGCTTGTATTCACCTTGCAATGAGCTGAGGCCTTGTCCAGGGATTGTTTCTTACTCGTGCCCAGTGCTTGCTGCAATGGACACATCCCTGGATTTAATTAATAAACATCCTTTTCAGAGATATTGCGGTAAGGTGATATCGGAATTTTATGGGTGTTCTAGGCAATTCACAACACATAGAAGCCTAACATGTTCTCACTGTGATAATATCTCACACTGCCATCTGGTGGATTCCTCCAGATTTACGTAAAGTACGCGCACAAGTATAAACACTACAACGCTTGCGTAACAGGAGCATCCGCTGCAGCATCGCGTAAGTATAACCTCGGCCTTAGCCATCCACCTGTCAATTGGACACCCTCCCTAAAGTTCTAGTCAAAGCCTGCCTCCCCCCTCTGGTCTATATCTCTGCTATAATCCATTCTTCTCTCACTACTGGTACTGTTCCTTGATCTTTTAAAACTGCTGCAATAACCCCAATACTGAAAAAACCTGGTGCCAATCCCACTAATTTCAGTAATTTCCATCCTATTTCTAATCTACCCTTCATTTCCAAAATTCTTGAAAAAATAGTGGCTATTCAACTTCATTCTCATTTATCTCAAAATAATCTGTATAAACAGTTCCAGTCTGGTTTTCGTCCCCTCCATAGTACAGAAACAGCACTTATAAAAATGACTAATGACCTCCTTATGGCAGCTGATTCTGGTTTAATTACTATTCTTATCCTCCTTGATCTGAGTGCAGCCTTTGACACTATTTGTCACACTATTCTCAATAGATTATCTTCGATTGGCATTACCCACACTTCACTAGATTGGTTCAGATCCTACCTCTCAGGCCACACTCAGTTTGTTCAGCTTAAAGCTTTCACATCCCAACCCACCACTGTTACTTCAGGTGTGCCCCAGAGCTCTGTCCTGGGGCCCCTCCTTTTCATTATTCATCTCCTTCGTAAATATAACATTAGCTTCCACTGTTATGCTGATGACACCCAGCTCTATCTCACTAGCAAACCTACTGCTTTATTTCGACACTCCTCACTTACTGATTGCATAGCAGAAATCAAATCCTGTTTTTTTTTCAAATTTTCTTAAATTAAATAGTGACAAAACTGAGGTTCTCCTCATTGGTACAAAATCAACATTATCCAAAACTGATCACTTTTCATTTTTATTGATAATTCCTCTGTCTCCCCTTCCCCACAGGTTAAGAGTCTGGGTGTCATCCTTGACAGTACTTTATCCTTTCAGTCCCACATCAATAACATCTCCCGGTCTGCATATTTCCACTTGCATAACATTAATTATATTCTCCCCTCCCTCACTCCCCCCACCACTGCTGTCCTTGATCATAGCCTTGTCACTTCTTGTCTGGATTATTGCAATTCCCTTTTCTTTGGTCTTTCTCGCAAATCTCTTTATAAGCTTCAATTGGTCCAGAATTTAGCTGCCCACATCATTACTAGAACCCCCTCTATTCACCATATCACTCCCGTTTTGCAGTAGCTTCATTGGCTTACAGTTCAGTTCCAAATTCAATTCAAAATTCTCCTACTAACTTTTAAGGCTATCCATAACCTTGCCCCTCCATATCTGTTTGACCTCCTCCATGTTGCCATTCCCTCCTGTACCCTTAGATCCTCTTCCTCCATGCACTTGACTGTCCCCTTCATCCGTTTTACCACCATGCTCTGCTCCCCAGCTTTGGAAGTTACTACCACCTGAGCTTAGAAATACTGAACCATTTTCACTTTTCAAATCTAAACTTAAAACTCATTTGTTTAAGACTGTTTTTTCTCTTTGATTCCAATTGCTCTGTCTGATTTTAACTTTTGTATTTTACTTTTGTTTATAATCTGTGTTTTGTCTATTATTCGGTGTCCTTGTGTGTTTAAAAAGGTGCCTACAAATAAATAAAATGTATTATTATTATTATTATTATTATTATTATTATTATTATTATTATTATTATTATTATTGTAATTCATATTTTCATAAACTTAATTTACAATACCTTGTCAGGACCCCACTGAGTTTTCTAGAAATGTAAATGTCTTTTCACTCCATATGTTAAGAATTTCACTTTACATATTGAGAAATGACATTTATATATTCAGACGCTTACTTTATATATTTAAACTTTGAATTTACACCTTCACAAATGATTTTACAGTACATATTCATTTTTTAACTTTATATATTAGAAATGAATTTATAAACTCATATGCTTAATATAATATATTCAGGAATTACTTTATATGTTCATATATGAACCATATATATTCAGAAATATAATGCAACTTACAATACAATTTATGTTTTATGTAGCGCTATTCACTGAGTACAAGCGCAGAGCTCTGCGAACAATTCTTAGTTGAAATGTAAGTATAGATTATACTAATTAATAAAGCACAGAACTGGTACATATTTAAATGGAGATGTGTTAAAACGTACAAACAACAAGGTAGAAACTGATTCAACATAAATGGAAACCAATAATGTCTGTCCATTAGTTTATTGAACTCTCTTGTAAAAGTGAAAGTCAAAAATAAAATCACTGTCCCAGAGGCGTATATCAACTGGCTGCCCACTCGTTCCTAGGTTTTCTATTGTGGAGTCTGTGCTGGCTGTCCAGTCTGGTTATAAAATCATTGTATGCGATGATGGCAACGCTCCTTTATATGAGATGACTTTTCCATATGTAGGAGAGCATATAGAACAGTGGCACTAAATGCCACATCCAGATACCAAGAAGTGAAACAGAACAGAGTAAGGTTAGTAACAGTTTAAAAATACTGTTATTAATATAATTTAATCAAATTATATAAACAATATATAATTGTTATTAATACTTATATTTCTGTTCAAACAACTAACAAACAAAAATGTAGGATGCACAACTAATCAGCAGCTCTAGTCAGGGTATGCTGCAATAAAGTAGTAAGTCTTCAGCATGGATTTAAAAGCTGAGACTGAAGGGGCCTATCTTATATTACAAGGTAGATCATTCCACAACTTTAGGGCCCTGTAGCTAAAAGCTCGACCTCCCACTGTTATTTTTTTTAATCCTTGGAATCTTAAAAAGGCCAGCATCTTAAGATCTCAATGTGCACTCTGGTTTGTAAGTAATGCCAAGTTCATATAAATAAGCAGGACCTTGGTCAATTAAGGCTTAACTAGTAACCAGTGTAAGAACTTGACAACCAGAGTTATGTGTTCTTATTTTCTAGTTCATGTAACAATTCTTTCAGAAACATTTTGAATTTAATGAAAGTTGCATAAAGAACAATTTAAACACCCAGTGAATAAGACATTGCAGTAGTCAATCCTACTAGATGTAATTGCATGAATTAATTTCTTAGTATCCTGCATATTTTAAGATGTTCGATGCTCCTTCCTGGATGGGCTGCCTCAAATTAGGACCTGAGTGCTGTATTGCAGCTGGTGGCCCCTCAACACCACACCAGTTCTGATGCCCACCAGACCTGACCCCATTGGCTCTCTGACAGTTTTGACTCTTCCAGAGATGAGGCTTCCGAGGGTGTTCCCACATCCCCTTCATAATAGGTGCTGCCTTCCTATGGGTGGCTGCAGAAGAGCTATTTTCACACAGAAAAGAAAAGAGTAAGCTTTATAAACTCCACATTTCAGTGGTGGCACTCTCTGAGGTGTGCAGACCTGAGACTGGCCAGTGCTCAGTAGGTGGGTACACCTTTTATTGGTCTGGTCACTCTGATGGCTATCATACTCAGGGTGTAACTGTTGTTATGGCGGATCAATTCCTTCTGATGGTGCCCGATGTCACTCCTTTCAACAAATGTACTATAAGACTCAGATTAAAGCACTCTCTGGGCAGCTTGTCTGTTGTCTTAGTGTATACTCCGACCATAGGTGAGTGATGCTTCAGTGACTGAGACATTTTATTTGCAACTTCACTCAGTGCTTGATGGGTTCTTGAGAGGTGACACTTCTCTGGTCATGGGTGACTTCAAAGCGACCACTGGCACTGACAGGACTGGCTACGAAGATTGTGTATGTGCCCATTGGTCTGACAACAGTGTTAAAATTGTCTCCATGTTCCTTGACTTTGCAAAAGGTCAGGAGATTTGGATCACTGCATCCTAGTTCCAGCACCTTGAGCCATTGTTGGACTTGGTATTCCAGTACTGGTTGGTGCGATGAAGGAGATCAATCACATCTTCTTGGGCAGACACTGGAGGCTCTTACAAAACTGCAGGGTCTACAGATGTTCGCAGTTTGTTTATTCTGACCACAGACTTCTTGCTACTCTGATGATCCAGCATACGTCCAGTAGGCTACCATCTACTAGGAAAATGAGGCTGGACCTGGCCAGTGTTTGCATGCAGTTTGTGTGTGACTACTGACCCTGAATGTTGCTGAGAGTTGTGTTGGTGTTACCAGTGGTCTCATAAGGAGGTGTTTTATCTTGCAGAGCACACTGTATATCATCGAGAGGAGTCACTGCGCACAGCTTAATGGCAACTCAAGTCTGTACCAGGAACTGAGAAGGACTGCTACAAAGGCTCTGAGGGCAGATGAGGAGGCGTTTGTTAGAGGAATCTGTGAGCAAGTGACACACCGTCTATGGTCTAGTGACCCCCATCCTGTTGATCCATAGTTCTTAAGGCTGATCCTCCAATTAGTTGTGAGCCACCCAGTCTCACCGAGATTGTACAGGTGGTGAACCAGCTGAGGGTATGGAAGGTTGTAGGGATCTGTGGTATCTGGGGTGATCTTCTCCAGGCTGATGGTATGATGGTATGATCTCCTGGCATTGTAAGCAATCTTTGCTTCCATTTGGGAGACATGCTTCATTCCAACTGACTGGAAAATGGGATTTATCATCCCGATCTGGAAAGGGAAGGTTGATTACCTGGATTGTGGCACCTACATGAGGGATAACACTGCTCTCGGTGCTGGGTAAGGTCCTTGCTACGGTCATCCTCAATAGGATTCATGACCACTTGCTCACCAACCAGTGACCAGAGCAGTCTGGTTTTACACAAAAGAAGTCAACCATCCTGGCACTGAGGGTTCTCCTGGAGCGTAAACACGAATGTCAGCAGAGTTTCTTTGCAGCCTTTGTCGATTTTCGTAAAGTGGAACATTCTGAGAGTTTGCAGGATCCCCTAAAAGTTGCTGGATATAATGGCTTGCCTGTACGCTGGTACTGTCAGTGCTGTGCAAAGTGGAGGTAGAACCTCTGTGTTTTTCCAAGTTGATGTGATGTTCGCGGAGTCAAAGGAGGTTCTGATTGGGGCTCTGGAGAGACTGAGCAAAGAGTCTGGGTGTCTGGGCTTGCGAGTGTCCTAAATAAAAACTAAGATCCAGGCCTTTAATGTCCTCTTGTGTGGCACTCCGGATATCTATGCAAAAGGACGAGTCCTGATGCTTCCTGTCTTGCTATATGATTGCGAGACATGGACATTATCCAGTGACCTGAGACGAAAACTGGACTCCTTTGGTACTGTGTCTCTCCGGAAAATCCTTGGGTACCGTTGGTTTGACTTTGTGTCAAATGAGTGGTTGCTCATGGAGTCTCGAAAGAGGCACATTACCTGCATTGTGAGGGAACGTCAGTTACAGCTCTACGGCCATGTGGTGCGTTTTCCCGAGGGTGATCCAGCTCGTACGATCCTCATTGTTGGAGACCTGAGTGGCTGGACCAGGCCAAGGGGTCGCCCACGTAACACCTGGCTGCGGCAGATAGAAGGTCAATTCCAGAGGATGGGACTGGATTACTGTGTCTGCCTGGGGGGTTGCCAAACAGGATCCCGAGCTGTTTCGTCATGTGGTGGGTGCGGCAATGCACTGCATCAGTGCATACTCTCCAACTTGACTTGACTTGACTACTTAGTTTCACAAGGCCAGACGTGATTCTAAAACAAGAATACACGTCTGGAAACACCCTGTTAAAAAGTGTGTAGTGAATAACAGCAAAATCCTGTACTGCAAAGGTTATACCCACACGGCTTCTTCACCTAAAACACCCACCCCCAATTTATCCACTCCATGCATTTTAATCTGCTGCCAGGGTTTTAGGGAGAAAGCAAAAGATATTAAAAAAGACATATAGGAAATGATTTGCACTGTAATTCTACAGCAAAAAGAATGTACTAATGAACTTAGGAAAGTTTAAAAACACTGAACATATTTTTAATTCCTTTAAATCAGTACAATTTCTAGACACTTTTGAATGAATTAAGAGTGCAAGTCATTTCTCATAAAACAGTAGAAAGAGGCAATTGAAAAGCGTGAACTACTAAACTTCAAACAGGGAAACTAACTCTTGGGATGTCAAAATAGTTGGATCCAATCAAACGTCAGATGTTCCCCATGGAAGTGGTTTGTGCAGCTGGTGCAGCTGGTATTTGTGATGGTAAATAAAAAAGATTTACACACATGTAGACAATCACTATTCAAAGCACTTGTCCTTCTTAAGAGATATATTAAGTATGTAAACCATTGCGACAGTTCAAAAAGTTACACGAGGAAAATCCTGTCTAATCTGAATCACACTGTTGAATCATTATCTGATTTTAGTGACCTTAAATAGTGTCCAAAACCTTTACCTTGACTGAACACAGGGTTGTTTATAAAATTTAATCAAGACCAAAGTGATTTAGGCCAAAGTTTGATAGTTTAATAGTTGTGTCATCTGACCAGAGGTTATTCTGGACAATTTCATAATCAGATGTGCTGCCCGGTCTACCTATCACTACTTGGTTGGTAGGTGGTTCAGAAGGCTAGAACTTTTGATGGACAGACCTAAATCCTAAAGGGGTAGTGAGTATGCAATTAAATAGTTACAGCACTTTTCTGATTGCAACAACAACAGATGAGCATCTCTAACATTAAGGACATGGGATTTGAAAAGATCAATAGCTGAGGTAGTGCCAAGGATCTGGTTGGTACTTGTACTTCATGTCAGGGACTCTTAACAGTAAGGAAAACTACTGAATTAAAGGAAATTCACAAGCAATTTAAATAGGAGGTTCTACAGATATATACTATAAATGGAAACAAAAATGGGAGTGTCTAATGAAGAATCCTATGAAGTCCTAGCTGTGGGAGAAATTTCTTAAGGCTATAAACAAAGTTTGTCAGTGAATAATACATTTGCTTTGAGATTACCATGGACTGTTGCCAAAACCAAAGGACATTTCTAAAAAAATGATAAAAGAATGCAAAACTTAATTGTATCACAGGGAAAAGGGTCATCAAAAGTCCTCATTTTTCAGCTGAAAATGCCTTCTTTTCAGAATTACACAGGTGGCAGCTTTCGCCATAGGTATATCTACAGCCGATTTTCTTTAAAGTTACCATTGAGCACTGTTGATCTTTTTGCATGTATCACTGATGTTATATTTCAGATTAAAATATAAAGACAATCAGCCCACCATAAACTAGTCACTCAGTCATTGTCCAACCTGCTATATCCTAACACAGGGTCATGGGGGTCTGCTGCAACCAATCACAGCCAACACAGGGCGCAAGGCAGGAACAAATCCCAGGCATGGCTCCAGCCCACCGCAGGTCACACACACTAGGAACAATTTAGGATTACAAGTTTTTTTGTAGGCGTCTGGGATTCTAGTGTTAATGAAAAAAGTCCATAAAAGCACACCTGGCAAATAGGACTATATAATGATTGTGGTTTAACTTTTTCCAACTTTCAATTTCTCTAAAGTTCAAACAAAACAATTTAAAAAATAAGAACTAAACTAGGCAAGGAAAGTGCCTGTAAGTCCAATGAACTTTCTAGCCTTTGTAATGAAATAGAATGGTCAATGGTGTCAAACACTGCACTTAAATCTAACAACTTTATTGCTGTGGAATTTCCTTCATCAGATATATCAGAATGTTGTTTAAAACATTGTTGTTTTTGTATTATCACCAGCGAAAAAAACACTGAAGATTAAACTGCATGGCAACCACTTTTTCAAGTATTTTAGAGACTAAGTTTAGATTGGAAATGGGTCTATAATTTTTTTAAGTGTATATGGGTCTGGAAAAGAGTATCGAGCTGCAGCAAAAGTTAATCAACTTAATCGGCTTTTCATAGTGTCCATTTAGGAACACTGTGGAAGAAGGACCGGAGGAGGGCTTGCGCCTTCCCCAGACCATCTGGAGGTGACCGCCCTGGTTCTTTTAGGGGCCACGGGTACAGAGCTTTGAAGCTCCACCCTGTAGGGGTCCGTGGTTGCCGCCAGGGGGCGCCCCCATGCCTTTGGAGCCCTGGACCTCAGCACTTCCGCCACACCTGGAAGTGCTGGGGGGAAGAGGAGCAGGGACACTTGGAGTGCTTCCGGGGATGCAGCCGGCACTTCCGCCACACGGGGGTGTGTCCGTGGAAGATTGCCGGAACCCACCAGGAGCACATCCGGGTGATGATAAAAGTGGCTGTCTTCCTTCATTGAGGGCGAGAGTCGGGAGTGGAGTGGACTGAGCTGGAGAAGAGAGAAGGAGGAGGTCTAAAGAAAGGCATTGTTTGGCCAGGACTTTGGGGACTTGTGGGGTTTGTGTGGCACTTTATGGACTGTATATAGTGTAAATAAACGCGTTTGTGGGTGACACGAACGTGTTTGCCTGTCTGTGTCCGGGACAGCCTCCACAATGGCATCCCAGATGGGACTTTCCGCCTGTTTCAATAATTTTGTGGACGGCCCGGAGCAGCAGGTACGCCCGCGGCGTGCCCACAACCCCGGGACAAGGAGTCGCCCAGCAGACTGCTGCCGGACCGCAGAGGACTGGTGCTCACCTGGTGCGGGAGAGAGACAACGGCCAGGGCAAGAGAGCAGCGGGCTCCGACGAGCGTGCTGGCGCTGGAGGCGCCCGCGACAGCGTGTCGCCCAGTAAAGCCATGCCGGGGACGTTTCCTCGTGCAGACGGGATCCGGGAGGTAAGTTCCCTGCTTGTTGGCAACCAGCATTGTGGGGCCGAGTGTGTTCTTTGTTTGCAGAGCAGGGGCTGCCCGGATCAGCGTCAGTGGCGGGGGCATGTCGGTTTGTGGGGCTCCATTGGCACAGCAGCAGCTACGAGAGCTGCAGAGAGGGAGCCGCTGCCACTCGTGAAAGCCCAAAAAGGCCACCGCACCAGGAAGAGGAGAGGCAAGATGGCCGTGGACCGGAAATCCCACCCGCTGGCAGGCACGGGATTGGCTGTTGTGTCTTGTGTGCCCGCCAATGACTGTTTAGAGGCGGGACCAAGGAATGTCCATCTCGTGCCCGGGAGGGACCCAATTGGGCCGGAGGAAGAGGCCCACAGGAAGTTGCCGGTGTGTGTTGCTGACAGACTGAGCTCACCGTCAGCTAACTTCCTGTCTTTGCCGGCTGCTCTGCGTGAACTGGAGGCCTGCCTACAGCCTGCAGAGCAGCGATTGTTAAAGGTGCTATTATTTAGAAGCTGACTTTATATATTCAGACTTAACATATATTGAACATTGCTTTTATATATTCAGGAATGACTTTATATTTTCAGACTTTAACTTTATATATTCAGAAATAATTTTTATATATTAAAGATGACTTCATATATTAAGTATTTGATTTTATATATTCAGCGTATTGGCCTTATATACTCAAAAATTCAATATATTTCCCTGTTTTGTACAAATAACACTCAGAAAAATCCTTTTAATCAAACTTCATTCTTGAACTTAAAAGAACAATTTTGGACTCCTTTAAAGACACACAGGAAACATAATAAACACTTCACTTGTTTGACTTCTGTCCCGAATTCCTGGAAATTAAAAGAAGTCAGTCTATCTATCAGTACTATTGAGCTGCAGAGGGCAGTTGGAAGCTGTTGTAAATCTTTGCTAAAAAAATCTCTTTACACTATTTTTTTTTCTACTTGACATTTAATTTGGAACCACCATGAGTCAGTGCTTCTGAGATGTATTTGCAATCTTGTGACTCCATCTGAACTTCTTTTAAAATTGTAGTTTTCAAAGTAGTAAGTCATAAAAACTAAGGGGCAATTTTATTGCAGCAAAGTTCTTCTATCAAACACAAATCTACTTATTTCAATAGTTTGACCTGTAAATTCTATTTATAATACACAGTATTTCTTTTAATTGAGACAGGGCTTTTAAAGATTATTCCAGATTATTAGAGACATGGCATAGTGTCTTCCAGCAACTTTATGTCATTTAGTGGGAAACTGTGAGACTGCAAGTAATTTTTTGTCCTGAAGAATAAACATCTCACTAATAAACGTCTCACTTCCCTCACTAAAACAAGATAGCACATGTGCAGATTCGAAGAGATCAATTGTTCTAATTAAATATTAACTTTTAACTAAGATAAACATGCCTCACTATTGAACACACAGTAAAGCATATGAATGAAGCCAGACCTTACATTTTTTTCCTTAATGCAATAACTAAGTCAGATAAGGAAAAGTAAAGAAAAAACATTTTAGCACCAAAAGCATGTTAAAGCCTCACAACCATCAGTCTTGGAAATCAGCATTGACATTTGAAATGCTCTGCCATTCTGAGCCTTAATAGCTATTAAAATTAACACTTTAAAACTGGATGGAATTTTACTTTGATATAAAACTATATAAATACAAACCTTGTAAGGTCTAGCCTCTGCTCAGTGTCCAGATTATGGGTAATCATATAGAAATCTAAAAATGCATTCTTAAATCGTATGGATATAGTGAGAAGTCAATCAAAATAACATGTTTTATTGGCTGACTCAACAGAGTTACAATATGCAACCTTTTGAGGTAACCGAGGCCCCTTCTTCAAGCAGGTTGTAATGGTTACAATAGTTGTAATGATGAAAAACTATGCTAAGGAGAATCTATCATAGCAGCAAAAAAGCACCGTGGAAGAAGTAGATACCAGTAACTCTGTTATAAAGAAAATTTAAAGCATGGCTATTAATACTCAGGTTATACAGTTTATAGATATAATAGATATTGGGAGCAGCACACACCCCTTTCCAGCGACCTCATGACCCCCCATGCTTTCCCAATCTGTCTACTGACTTCACAGGAAGAGTCACCAGAGACATGAATGTCACTGCCAAGGTAAGTAAACCTCTCAACAAGGTCAACACTCTCTCCGCAAACAGACAAACTACTGATGGTTGTGCTGAAGAGGTCAGTAAAGGCCTGGATCTTAGTTTTTATCGAGGACATTTGCAAGCCCAGACACTCAGACTCCTCACTCAGTCTCTTGAGCACCCCGATCAGAGCCTCCACAAAGATCACAGCATCGTCGGCAAAGTCAAGATCCATGAATCTTTCTTCACCAACAGATGCCCCACAGCCGCTGGACCCCACGACCTTGCCCAACACCCAGTCCATACAAGCAAAGTAGGAGCAAGAGGAGCAAGAACACACCCCTGATGAACCCCAGAATCAACTGGTAAAAACTCAGAGGTCCTGCCTCCACTCTGCACAGCACTCACAGTACCAGTGTACAGGCCAGTCATGATATCCAGCAACCTCAAGGGGATCCCGCGAACATTCAGGATGTCCCACAGGGCTACTCGATCAACTGAGTCGAACGCTTTTGCAAAGAAACTCTGCCGATATTCGCGTTTGCGCTTTATGAGAACCCTCATTGCCAGGATGCAGTCGATGGTACACTTAGGTGTAAAAGCAGACTGTTCTGGTCACTGGTAGGTGAGCAAGTGATTACGGATCCTATTGAGGACCACCCTAGCAAGGTCCGTACCCGGCACCGACAGCAGTGTTATCCCCCTGTAGCTGCTGCAATCCAGGCGATCACCATTCCCTTTACAGATAGGAATGACAAGTCCCATTTTCCAGTCAGTTGGGATGATGCCAGTCTCCCAAATAGATGCAAAGATTGCTTGCAGTGCCAGGACGACAGCCTTACCACCAGCCTGGAGAAGTTCACCCCAGATACCACAGATCCCTGCTGTCTTTAGAGTCCTGGTGCTTCCTGTCTTACTATATGGTTGTGAGGCATGGATGCTATACAGTGACCTGAGATGAAGACTGGACTCCTTTGGTACTCTCCGGAAAATCCTTGGGTACCTTTGGTTTGACTTTGTGTTGAATGAGCAGTTTCTCATGGAGTCCCGAATGAGGCACATACCTGCATTGTGAGGGAGCGTCAGCTACTGCACTACGGCCATGTGGCGTGTTTCCCCAAGATAAGATCCTAAGATCTTATAAAATCCTCATTGTTGGGGACCCAAGTGGCTGGGCCAGGCCAAGGGGTTGTCCATGTAACACCTGGCTCCAGCAGATAGAGGGTCATTTCCGGAAGGTAGGACTAGATCGTGTGTCTGCCTGGGGGGTTTCCAACCGGGATCTCGAGCTGTTTCGACGTGTAGTGGGTGCGGCAACGCACTGTACCAGTGCATGCTCCCAAACTTGACTTGACTTGACTATACAGTTTATGAAGACAATCTACCAGTACTGCTATGATGGAGCAAACCAATCTAAATTTGTTAAGAAAATTCAGACTTCATCAGGGGGCAATCTAGCATGCAATGGTAGTGGATACCAAAGCACTTTTAGTCGGCAGCACTATAAACTATGCCAAAATGCCATAAGGTCATCTGTGCTTCTTATTTCAGTTATTCTTTCTTAATTATTTATTCTGCTCTCCAGAATAAACACTTAAATCCGTTTACTGGTAGTACAGTATTAGAATTAATATGGTCTTAATTTTTATTTTTGAAACATCCAAACACTGACTGACACTTTTTTTAAATCATCCATAAACACGGATTTAACAGTAACATTTTTTTTCACGCTGATGCATATAATTATTTCAACAAAGAATATGCAGTTATTATTGTTACGACAATAATAAATACATCCCTTGACACTGGCTTTGTGGTGGCCACTTTTAAAATCACTTCTGTAACCCCACTTTTTAAAATTTCTGGTCTTGATGCTGGCAATCTTAACAATTTTTGGCTTATTTCTCACTTACCTTTTCTGTCAAAAGTTCGTGAGCGCATTGTAGCTTCCCAACTCATTAATTCTTAGCCTCTAATAAAGTGATGAAACCCCTTCAGTCTGGTTTCAGGGCACAGCACAGCTGTGAAACTGCTCTGCTTTGAGTAACTATTTTCTTATGGCAGCAGAATCTGAACAAGCCAGCATATTCATTTTGTTAGATCTTAGTGCAGCATTTGACACTGTCAGACATGACATTCTACTGTCCAGAATGGAGAACATGCTGGGTATCTCTGGCACTGCCCTCCAGTGGTTTAAGTCCTTTCTGACTGACAGGCAAAAGTTTGTTAGTCTTGGCAAGAGCAGATCCAGCTCAGCGCTGGTCATACAAGTGCTCTATCCTCAGCCCTCTGCTCTTCTGTTTCTATATGTTTCCTTTTGGACATATCATTCATTGCAATGGACTGGGTTATCATTTTTATGCAGATGATAGTCAACTCTATTTCAATGTTAAAAGCAAAACTTCATCAGAGCTTTCTCAGTTCATAACTTGCCTCAGTGAAATTAAAACCTGGATGGAGCAGAACTCTTTAAGATTAAACTTCAACAAAACTGAATTCTTGCAAATTCACACTAAAGCACAACTTAAGTAAACAAGCCCCTTTTCAGTCACTGTTGATGATGATCTCATCAGACCTACTTCTAATGCAAGGAATCTTAGTGTCATTTTTGATTCCTCATTTTCTTATTCCTATCCTTGTGTCTTAAAGGACAGAATATAAAATTCTATTATTAACCTATAAAGCCTTAAATGGCATTGCACTGAACTACATCAGTGACCTTCTCCATCAATATGCACCTGTTCGCCTACTAAGGTCATCTGATTCTGGCAATCTGTTGTGCCCCACACTAACCTGCACTCTATGTGTGACAGGGCCTTCAGCTGTATGGCACCCATACTTCAGACTGACCTCCCTAAATTAATTAGATCAGCTCCATTCATTCTTTTCAAAAACAACTTAAAACTCGTCTGTTCAGGAATGCTTTTAACTTAACCTAACATTATGCCTCCTTTTTCAGTCTTCCTCTCTTATCCAGATGCTCAGTATAACTTGTGTTTGTGTGTGTGCATGTGTTATATCACAAATGATGGTATTTGCTAGGCTTTTGCTTATTATTGAATCTAGTATTTTAATCTGGTTTATTGTTTTTTTTCTGTTTAATGCCTTTATATATCCTGCATCTATCTATTTTAATGTTCTATTCCGGAAACATCTCTATCCAATGTTACATATACCTGCTGTTTATTTATGAGCCTCTGTGAAATGCATTGAAGCATGGGAAAGGTGTGATATAAATACAATTTATTATTATTATTATTATTATTATTATTGACATAGCCAGAACTGAGTGGAATGTGCTTAACATAATAAGTATTATACCTTAGACCTCTAGCAGTGTTTTAGTGATGAAGTCAATAGTGGGAAATCCTCAAACTAAATTAATATGGTACATTGCTGAGATTTTTTTTTTTTTTTTAGTTTCAACAATCATTAAATAAATCAAGGAAGGTCAATATTTATTCTATATATATACTTTTTATTACAGTTAATTAACATGCTGCAGCTCAACCTAAAAATTGGTTTAAGCAGGTTTAGTAAATAGATAGATAAATGTTCATTCAAGTATAGATGTACTAATGAGCCATATGGTTTGCATAATTTCTGAGTAAGAAGTAGTCATATCTGATTTACATGCTTCATATGTTGTTCTGTAGTAAGGTTGCTAGACTATAGACAACAAGGTTACAGCTTCATTCCCCACCATGGAGTCTCTGTGACACCCTAATTAAGACAGATAGATAGAAAGACGGATAGAAGGAACTTTATTTGTTCCTGGGTGAAATTTGGCTTTTTACAGAAGCTCTTTAAATAAATAAATACATATGTACTGTATATAGATGTATAAATAAATATACAGTATATATACACACACTATCATCTGAAAACATACCAGAGCAACTAAAAAGAAAGAAAATTAAAAAGAAAGATAACTTCTGATTTGATAATCGCAGTCACTGTGAGGCATTATGTAGGCATATTGCTGTTGGTATGAAGGATGCACTTCTGATGAGTAATTTTCTGGCTGAAACTACTCATTGTTAGTGTGATAGAGAAAGGATGAGCAGAATAGTTCATAATGGCACTCAGTTTTGTTTCAGTACACTCTTTTACTATTACCTTCAGGGGGTCCAGAGTGCAACTCTTAACTGAGCTTGCCCTTTTAATTAGCTTGTTGATTTGGTGGCCCTCATTTGAAGTGATTTTTACCAGCCAAGCACACTGCAGTGTAAAAATCACACTGGCCATCACAGAGTTGTACAAGATGTTTAAGGGGTGCAAGTTAATCTTTCATGATAGTGAAAGACTATTTGGAACAGAGATTATAGTGAAATATTATTTCCTTTCACAGTAGTTGAGCTTTACTAATTTTACTTATTAATCTTATCTATTATTCAAGTTATTTATTCATCTGGGAATCTTTGTAACCCAGTAATTTCAAGTTAGCATTGTGTTTACTAAAATTCAGTGTTTCAAGAATACCTAGTTTTACTCAATGATGAAAGTGATTCACAAAAGAAAAAGATCAAGGAACATATGGAAACAGACTTGTACGAGTCCAGCCTTAGAAGCTCTACCCTCTTGTAGGTGGAGATACAGTCGAATCAAGGCTTAATTGTTTTGAAAGAGTGGATCAACCAGCTTTATATATATGTTAAAAGACAGCTGCAAGTAACAATTGCTGTTGGCTTCTATACCTTCATGTAATTAATCATGTGACATTATTGGGTACAGCAAAACAATTGTTCATAGACGAACAGTGTCTCAAGTGTTAGGGGAAGACAACATCTTGAACGACATCTAACATACAACTGTATTGTAGTGGTAAGCAGACTTCTACTTACAAGTAGTTTGATAGATGTAGTGACAGAGTGTTGGGACCTTTTCCCGCCCAGGAGGTTGTCATAGCACCAAGGGAGCAAATACACACAGGGCATGCAGACTGCTTCTACAAACATTTGTGATAAAATGGGTCGCTCTCAGGAGCTCTGTAAATTCAAGCGTGGTACTGTGATAGGATGCCACCTGTGCAATATGTCCATTCATGAAATTTCCTTGCTACTAAATATTCACGGTCAACTGTTAGTGGTATTATAACAAGGTGGAAGCAATTGGGAACAACAGCAACTCAGCCACGAAGTGGTAGGCCACATAAAATCACAGAGCAGTGACAGCACATGCAGAGGCACATACCTCCAAAGTTCATGTGACCTCTACATTAGCTCAAGAGCAGTGCATAGAGAGCTTCATTGAATGGGTTTACATGGCCGAGCAACTGCATCCAAGCCTTCTTCACTAAGTGCAATGCAAAGCGTCAGATGCAGTGTTGTAAAGCACACCGCCAGTGGACTGTAGAGCAGTGAAGACATGTCCTCTGGAGTGACTTATCTGTCTGGCAATCCAATGGATGAGTCTGGGTTTGGTGGTTGCCAGAAGAATGGTACTTGCCTGACTGCACTATGCCAAGTGTAAGGTTTGGTGGAGGGGGACTATGATGTGGGGTTGTTTTTCAGGGTTGGGCTTGGCCCCTTAGTTCCAATGAAAGGAACTCTTAATGCTTCAGCATGCAAGGCCATTTTGGACAATTTCATACTCCCAGTTTTGTGGAAACAGTTTGGGGATGGCACCTTCCTGTTATAACATGACTGCGCACCAATGCACAAAGCAAGGTCTATAAAAAAATGGATGACCGAGTTTGGTGTAGAGGAACTTGACTGGCCTGCACAGAGCCCTGACCTCAACCCAATAGAACACCTTTGGGATGAATTAGAGTGGAGACTGTGAGCCAGGCCTTCTCGCCCAACATTAGTGCCTGACCTCACAAATGCTCTCCTAGAAGAATGGTTAAAAATTCCCATAAACACACTCCTAAATCTTGTGGAAAGCCTTCCCAGAAGAGTTGAAGCTGTTATAGCTGCAAAGGGTGGGCCAACTCCATATTAAAGCATATGTATTAAGAATGGGATGTCATTAAAGTTCATGTGTGTGTAAAGGCAGGTGTCCCAATACTTTTGGCAATATAGCATATACAGTGGGGAAAATAAGTATTGAATGTGTCAACATTTTTCTCTGTAAATATATTTCTAAAAGGGTTTTTGACATGAAACTTTCACCAGAAGTCAGTAACAAGTAATCCACACATACAAAGATATTAAAACAAATAAGTCCATAAATTAAGTTATGTGTAATAAAATGGAATAACAGGAAATAAGTATTGAACATGCTTACTGAATTTATTTAATACTTAGTAGAAAAGCCTTTGTTGGTAATGACAGCTTCAAGACACTTCCTGTATGAAAAAACTAGTCACATGCATTGCTCAGATGTAATTTTAGCTCATTCTTCCACACAACTTGTCTTCAAATCTTGAAGGTTCTGGAGGCCTCTTCTATGAACTCTGATCTTCAGTTCTTTCCATAGATTTTCAGGATTTTCAGTTGGATTCAAGTCGGGTGATTGACTGGGCCATTCTAGTGGATTTATTTTCTTTCTCTGAAATCAGTTGAGAGTTTCCTTGGCTGTGTGTGTGGTATCATTGTCTTGCTGAAATGTCCACCTTCATTTCATTGTCATCATCCTAGTAGATGGCAACAGATTCTTATCAAGAATGTCCCAGTACATTTGTCCTTTCATCCTTTCTCCAATTATACACTGTTGGTATGGTGTTTTGGGGTGATGTGCACTGCCATTTCTCCTCCACACATGGTGTGTGTAGTGACATACAAAGAGTTTAATTTTGGTCTCATCTGACCAGACTATATTCTCCCAATATTTCATTGGTTTATGCAAATGTTGTGCAGCAAACATTAAACGAGCTTCAACATGCTTCAACAGTGGAGTCTTGCATGGTGAGTGTACATAGAGGCCATGGTGGTTGATGGTTGGTGGTTGATTACTTATTGTTTTCTTTGAAAAAACTGTACATGCTAATTCCAGGTTTTTCTGATGATGTTCTTTCCACTTCCAGATTACGGCCCCAACGGTGCTCACTGGAACATTCAGAAGTTTAGAAATATGTCTGTAACCAATGCCATCAATATGTTTTGCAAAATATGGTTGCGAAGGTCTTGAGAGAGCTCTTTGCTTTTGCCCATCATAAGATGCTTCTTGTGTGACACCTTGGTAATGAGAAAACTGTTTATGGGCCACCAATTAGGACTAAACCAACCAACTGATATTAATTTGCACTTATACGGGGCCAAATTGCTTTCTATGTCTTTTTGTAACTCCCTTTCCTCATGTGTTCAAAAGTTTTTCTCTGTGTCATTCCGATTTGTTACACATAATTTGTGGATTGATTTGTTTTGATTTCTTTGTATGTGTGGATTACTTAAGTTTTTACCAACATCTGGTGAAACTTTCATGTCAGTAGCCCCATTAGAAATATGTTTACTGAGAAAAACATTGCCGCGTTCAATACTTATTTTCCCCACTGTATATATATATATATATATATATATATATATATATATATATATATATATATATATATATATATATATATATATATATATATATATATATATATATATATACCACTATGTTTTTAGTGGTAGAATTGCCCAGACTTGTGCAATCTATTTTAGGGTGATGGGAGGGTCAGCAAATGGGCTAGCGCCAATCCAGGCTGTACTGGGTGCAAGCCCAGAAACAGTAAACCAAAGTTTTTCCAGGTAGTACTAGGTACAAGGCAAGAACAAACCAAGAAAAGGATGCTAGTTCACTGAAAGACAGAATCTTACAGGCCAGCTACGAGTTAACTTGGCACACATTCTTAGGGATGTGAGAAAAAAAATAGGAATACCCATAGAAAAAACATAATTTTACACAGAGAGAACGTGCAATATCCACACAGCCATAGCTGTAGTATACATCTGGCAGTGTCATGCAATATTTGTTTTAGACTGAAAACAAACACAAACATTTAAACAAGTACATCCTGTTGTTTGGATCTAAATAATAATTTACAGATATATTGCAATAATTGTTTATACAAGTGCATTTTTATCAGCTGGATGTAAAATTAAAAGTTCTGTTAACCAAATTTTGAATAAAATAGAAAAGAGTATTTCAAACACTGTTATTGTATTTTTATTCAGGTGGAAAACAAGAGCTCAGAGAAATGCCTGGAAACATTTATTTTTTACAGTCAACTACTACAATATGTCAGTCATTGTTTTGGGGAAGTAACTTATTGCATCATCATCAAATGTAAGGCAGTCTTTCAAAGGACAGTGGAAGTTCAGCGTGGACACAGACAGGCAGACACCAATAAGTCCAACACACACTTTTATTTACACTTTCAAAGTCCTGCACAACACACAGTGCCCCAGCACCAATCACCCTCAAGTCCGGGCCTTCCAACGATCCTTGCCTTGGTTTACAGCCTTCACTCCTCTCCTCCAGGCTTCGTCCTCTTCCTCCCGACTCTGGCTCACGACTAGAGGTAGGCTGCCCCTTTTATTCCCACCTGGATGTGCTCCTTGTGCCTCCTGATGAGCTTCCCGCGGCACTTCCAGGTGTGGTGGAAGTGCCGCATGATCACCCGGAAACACTCCGGGTGTCCCTAGTATTTCTTCCACCAGCACCTCCGGATGTGGAAGAAGTGCTGACGTCCAGGGCTTCTTACTCTTCCGGGCGCCCCATGGTGGTGGACACGGGCCCCTATAGGGTTGAGCTTCCATGCTCAATTCCCATGGCCTCCATACAAACCAGGGTGACTGCCCTCTCATGGTCTTGGGGAGGCATAGTCCCTGTCTCTGTCCTTCTTGGCGTCCCAGCTGGGCATAGCCCCCAGCCACCTGCCACATGATATACTTCTGTATCTGCTGGGACAATTAAATGTCATCTACTAAATTTACCTGCATATCTTTAGGAAGAAAGTTCAAGCTGAAATGCAAAAAAAAAATTTACTCCATGCATATATATCTTGGCTGAGAAATAAACACAGGAGTGATAGTGCACTATGCCACCTTACACATACTGTAAGCAATTATCCTCAAGTTACAGGAAATAACTTATTAAAGTGACTGCTGTTTTGATATACAGTATATCAAAGTAAGCTAATTGAATTTTACTGTTCAAATAGCTGAGGCCTTCTTCATTCTGTTTTCGTGTATCCAGAGATACATGAAATAATCCTTTACACAAAAATTGGAATACACTAGAGGCATTATGATAAAGCTTTTCAAAACACCATATAGTTTTTGTCATCTTTAACAAAAAAGAAGCCTTTGGTTCAGTCTGTAACAGCTGGTGTAAAGTTTTGCTACCACTTTTCAAAACTGCAGTCCCTGGTTCATGATCACTTGGAAGTGGCTTAGCGAAACCTAGCATCCACATCCCACTCCAAGCTCCTGGGCCACTGGCAGGGTCCTTATGAGGTCAAGGAGTGAATAGGGCTGGTGGATTATTTAATTCACCAATCATATCAGCATATATATAAGCATATATTTCCCACATGAACCTTCTCAAGCCCTGGTTGAACTAGGTACCACAGCTTCTCCTGTGGTAGCCTTATATGAGGATGCCAAACAACTTAATTATGGGGAAAACCTCAGCCCCCGGAGTAGGCGGGAATTGGCTCCTGGGTATGATCGAGGAAAATCACAGCCCCTGGTCCAGCCCCATCGTATTAATCCCCAAACCTGATTGGAGCTGGCACTTCTGCAACAACTTCCACAGGATCAATCATTCTCCTGTTTTGATGCCTATCCCATGCCGAGGGTGGCTGACCTCCTGGAACACTTGGGCCTTGCCCAGTACCTGTTTACTCTTGACACGATGAAGTGATACTGGCAAATCCCCTTGACAGAATCTGCAAAGGATAAGCACACTTTTAGTACAAATACTGGCCGTTGTCAATACTCTGTCTTACCCTTTGGGTTACGTGTTTCCCCCAGCAACCTTCCAACATCTGCTGGACTTTCTGCTGCACCCCATATTGCCTATAGATGCGTCTACATCGACAACATCATCGTCTATTCCAGCACCTGGGAAAAGCACCTACAACACCTCTCACCAATCCTCTGCACCATCTAGGAAGCCGGCCTCCGGATCAATCCCCAAAAATGTTATTTTGGGCTGACTGAGTCTAAATACCAGGGTTAAGAGGTGCATGGGTGACAGGTCAAACAGGAATTGTCTAAAGTTGCTGCGATTTGCTACTGACCCCAGCTGTACACCAAAAAAGGTTTGAAGAGGTTTGTGCCCCACTTCTCTGACAGTGTGATGCTTTTGACAGATCTCACAAAGAAGATGGCATCCAACATGAAGGTGACTTGAAGGTGGCCCTTATGTCAGCTCTTATATTACTTACTTCTGACTTATCTTTACCTTGTCTACTTCAGACCAGTCCTTCGGACACTGGGCTCGATGCCATACTGAGCCAGGTAGTTGAAGGAGCTGAAACCCCATAATGTATCTCAGCTAGAAACTGTTGGACTGGAATAGTGGGAGGCCATGGCAATTAAGTGGGTGGTGATGCACCTCGGGTACAACCTGCTGTGGCGGGATTTCATTCTGGTGATGGACCACCCATCAGGAGACCAGTCCACACATTACCAGGTGGTCCCTTAGCCTCCAGCCCTACAAGTTCACTGTCCTGCATTGCATTGACAGGGGATGCTCCATGTCAATGCTGACACCCTCTCCCAGATCCATTACCTTGCAGTGAGATCTGCCTGCCCCACTGGGGCTGGTGTAAGAGGGGGAGGGGCCTGATATGCATCTGAGGATCACCTTCCAGGTTCTTATAGGAAATGTAATAACCCGCCGAGACAAGAGGGGGTGCCAGTGCTAACTGTATCATTTCTTTTCTCCTTCTTAGCTCTGAGAAAATGCCCAAGGAGGGCACCCCAGTCTCACCCCCACTCAATTAAGCCTGCTTTTTTCAGTCTGGACGATATAACTCCAAGGGCTCCCTGAAGATGGCATATCAATTGGAGAAACTGCATCCTGTATGAACGAGCCCCCAGACACCGACCCACTCGCGAGAGGTAATTACTTTGAGACGCTATTGAGGCTAAAGAGGCAGTTGTTACACCTATTATCTGTTGCGCCACCATGCTTCAACATTTGTTCTGTTTTTTGGGCACTTGCAGTAAATGGGGTGGCCCGATTGACACACCAAATTTTCTTCAGCTCTCTGATTCCTTGTTTGCCTTCCATAATGTATAAAATATTAATTCACATTACTCATCATAAAAACAGTACAGCACTAATGCACCTGTGTCCAAATATTTATATAATGGTGTTTTTCTACAAACAAATCTTTGAAAAACTATTTTTCTTTGGAGACCTCAAACAGTACACTTATATCAAAAATACTTAAGAAATCTTAATTAATCAAATGTCTTATGTAGTGCACCTAAATGGTCAGTTATATTACATAACATTCTCCAACTCGCTTAACCCATTTGAGGTTAATAGGAGGGTGTAGCCTTTCCTGGCAGCACTAGGCACAAATAAGGAAGTTTAATATTATTTTCATATCTTTCAGAATTTATTCTGCATTGCATAATCTTTTTGAAACATCCATCTTTGCTGTTAATAAACCTGAGTTTATCTTTGAATGGAGACAGATACTATTCCACCAGTGTTGGGCTCAAGACAGTAGAAAACACAGAATGGGATGCTAATGACTCTCACAGCATCATATACAAACACTGGCATAGTTTAATATTACCTAATCTAATCTAATTTAACCTGGTACTTGGGGAGTTTACTAGATCCCCCACTGAAATCACATGTGGGGGGTTAAGGAAAATGTGCAAAGTCCATGAACACAGTGACCAAGCCTGGAACTGACACCAAGTCAATGGAGCTGTGAGGATGTCAATCTTTAATTAACCCAGTTCTTTCTTTTATAATTCTTGGTAATTCTTAAAAATAAGAGTGTATCACTATGGTTTATGCCTTCTTTTTGACTGCTTTGATTTCTTTGAAATGAAACCCTTAAAATATCTTTATTATGAAAATGTTGTTTTGCATCAAGTTATCCAGATTTCCACAAGTCTGTTGCTTATATTTAATTCATTTGTGCTTAAAATAGATCAAAAATTTGTTAAAGTTTATGGGAATGGCCTTTGTTGCTTTTTGTGTTTAGTTTTTTCATTTTGTATTCTTCATAGATAAAGGCAATCCAGCATCTGAGAAGCCAATAAAATATGTTTTTTTACATTATCTACTGCTGCTACTGCTACTATTACTATAGTAGAATTTTTGAGACTTTGGAATTTCTAATTCAGAGGCAGACTGTAAATTATTTATTGAAACTGTCTTATTTCACTGTTTGATTTTAGTATGACGACATGCAGAGATAAGATGGAAAGAAATAAAGGCAAAGAGCTACCTTAAATTATATGAAAGGTAAATAAAAACTGATAACAAAAGAGAAGGCTAGCTAGATGTGATTACCAAAATCAGCTCTTAAGGTGGTAATCCAGACTAATATAGACCAGACTGATTTTGAAAGTTGTACATGCTAGCCTGTTACAATGTGCTTTTGTCTAGATGCTTAAAAACATAACTTAGAAATTAGTCGTATAATAGACTCACACTGAGCAATCACTACATTAATGTTTAACCATCAGTAAATATTAGATGACATATAACTCATTTTTATAACCAAAGCTAACTGAAGACGTCACACTAATTTTCTTTTGCAATTTTCAAGTGATATTAGCTGAAACTCACAAGATTTTGTTGAAAACAGATGAATTTCTGTCATAAGATCCATAATCTAGCAATAAGAATGTGGAGCTAGCAACATTTAGCAGCTTCATCATGTAGCATTGGAGACATGGAAATAGATTATTGTGAAAAATATTAAAGGCATGTAACTGGGACTTAGCTTTTCAATATAAAGGTAGTGCTGCATTAACTATAGCTAAACGTGTCTCAGAATCCTTCACTGAATTCTGCAAAGCTTCCCAATTGAGAAACAGTAACAATTTCACTAGCTTTTAGTGTGGAATATTATGCTTATGGCTGCAGTGGTAAAATCTTTTTGCAGTCATGTGTCTTTTAAGGTAATATGTGGCACACATCCCATAGCCTTTGTCATGAAAGGACAAAAATCATAAAAGTTTGGGAAATCTTCTGTTGATCATTAAATAAATGAAAAACAAAACAGGAATATGATTCACTTTCAATGACTTCTTTCCAGATGCAATTCCAGAGCTAGACTGACTCCATGATGGCTGCAACACCGGTTATGAGGTATGCGAGGCAGAAAAGGCAGGTCCAAGTGCTTGGAAACTGCAAGTGATGTCACACAGCAGCACTTCACGGACTGCCGAATCTGCAGGTAAAATGAGAGGAGGAGCATTAGGTGACTCTGACAGCACTTGGCATAGAGTGTTATTACATTTCAATTAATAAGTTTAGTGTGGTAAAAATTAAAATCTACTTCAATGCCAAATTTATGTGCTGTACTTAGTTTGTAATACTTTTAATATTAGCATGTATGCTTTGGTTTTACATTTATCTGGGAGGCTAGAATTCAAGACCTCATCAGGAAGGCTCTCAGTGGCACCAGGCGATTTACTTTTATGCTGTACACTTGTGCCTGGTGACTGGTGTCAGTGTAATGGTAAAGGTTTTATAATGCTAAAAAGAAAAGAGAATGAGAAACACAACATTCTGGCTGTAACAACTTCACAACTGATATATAAATGTATATACTGTGAAATGTATATTATGTCAAATGCGTTGGCTTTGGTGACCAATTAAGAGGTGTATGGAGAAAGGAAATGGATATTGTCCATTCTCTGACCATTTTGCCTCCTCTGCACTTACAAGTCATAGAAAGTGGACCAATAACATCACCTTTGTCTTGCCTCCAGCTCTTCCCTTCCAATATCAGCTTTAAATTCAGAAGACAGCGAAGGAGAATTTAAAGGAAATCAAGAGATGTTATTTTACTTCCAGACAATAAAATAATCTAAATATCTAAGAATCAGATAAGTTATTCTGGACATCGTATGACATATTAAGTTTCAGTATTGCATTTTTTTATAACAGTTACTTTAAAAATATAATAGTCTACTGACAGTCATATATATATATATATATATATATATATATATATATATATATATATATATATATGTAATTGGTAAAACATATTCTTTGTAAACAATATTATCCAAATGGTGTACAGGAATAAAACATTTTTTGTTGCTAAATGTTGGCAATTATTCTTCCACATATGCAGTCATCCCTCAACCCTTGTGAGGTTAGGTTTACAGAAAAAAAGTGAAATCCTCCCAACTACAAAATTAGTTCTGTAAAATCAAACTAACATATTAAACCACTATATGCACATTTAAAACACTTCTTAGTAGTGTTGACACTAAAGGCACTGTTGCCCCATTGAACCCACCAGACAAACGTCCAGGACACATTTAAAACACCAAGGAGATTATTTAATAATAATAATACTTCAATAATAGTGCAAAAAGCACCGCATACTCCACAATCCTTTAATAAATCAATAATCAATAATAACCAATCCTCCACTCCCAGCAGCTCCGTCACACTTCCTCCCAACTCGGCTCAATCTGTTGGGTTTCCCATCATACTCTGTCCCGCCCCAACTCCTCCCAGAATTATGCCTTTTTGAATATGCAAATCAGTATAAATAGCCCTTAAGCTCAGCGTTCTATGAAAAGACAATGACAAAAGCAAGAGGGAAAATGAAAGGATTTCAGTGAATACCAAGTGGATGCAAGAAAAAACATACTATTTGTTGGTTTAAACAGTGGTATAAACAATAAAAGGAAGTTGATCGACTGACATAGCGTGTCAAAGAAACTCGAAAGCTTAAGTTCACAAAGTCGCACAGTGCCCTAAATAAAAAAGAAGTTGTCAGATATCAAAGTCGCAGTGAAAATGTGAGTCTTAGCCCACCATCTGAGTTTCATATGAAACACACAGTGGGGAAAAAGCACGAAATGTCAACTTCAATCTCGAGATGTCCACTTTAATCACGTAGTTTATTTTGTCATTAAAGTAGAACATCGTAAACTTCATCTTAAAATCGTTTAATTAACTAGTTTCTCAAATCACATCGTAAGTAAAGTAGCATGTTAAATGCTTTGTTTTGTATGTGTTCTTCTATGTGTTCTATGTGTGTGAATCACTACGTGCTTCTTAAATCGGCTTTCTCTACCTCTGACAGGACACAGAATCCATTACATTCGTGATGTTACAGCTCTCTGAATAACTAAAATACTGAGATGTATACGTGATATCATTTTCAACATGTGAACACGGTGGTGTAGTGATTGTGCACGACCTTCGATGAAATAATTTATTGCAGCAGTACTCAGGGGCAGCTCTAGGCTTGTGGCAGCCCTGGGCAGAGGAAGAATCGGTGGCTCCTCCGCCCACCGATGTCAATATGGTATCGTACAGACACTGCATAGCCACCTTGTGCTCATGACACAAGCGTTTAACTTTTGCCGAAATTTGCCGCTGTATTTGTAGCTGTGTGGTTATTTTCTCTTTCTGTTTTATATTCAATATATTTTGGTGTGGCAGCCCCTGGGATTTGGCGGCCCTGTGCAGGTGCACAGTTTGCACATGCCTAAGGCCGCCCCTGCAGTACTGTTTCTTTCAAACATACTAACCTCCAATTCCTGTCCTTCCTTTTCTTTCTCCAAGTAAACGATCACCACACAATCAGCTCTGTAATGGACGTTAAGCCATCTGTAAGCTTATAACGCTGATTCTTCAAAACTTCAAAAGTTTTATCTGTATAATATAATAAACATATTTTGCTTCATTTCATCTTAAAAATGATATTGTCATCATATGTAAATACACTCTTTATAAAGTGTCTCAGGTTGTGCAATATTATAACTGTACTGCGAGTTTACAGTGAGGTAACTGTACTAATAAGTACTAACAGTTCTACAAGGAGCAGTTGATGTACTGATTGAATGCATTTAGAGTTCTTGGGATGAAACTGTTTCTGAACCGCAAGGTTCTCATATGAGAAGCAGTTCAAATAGGAAGCATGGCTGAGGCAGCGTGTGCTTGATGCTGTATACTGATAATTCTTTTTCTGATCAGTTGCTCCAAGTGGTGCAGTGAGAGTAATATGGAAAAAGATGATCCGCTGTGGCAACCCCTAACAGGAGCAGCTGAAAAAAGAAGAAGAAAGTGCAGTGAGAGTAACAATGTTAAAGCAGCTATGTATTTAGAATAGTTTGACCATTCCGTGGACCTTTATATTGTTACTGGTTAATTACAATCAGATGCATTAAACTAATAAACAATATGTGGTTAATTTCAGTGTATTTATAAAGCCGCGTCAGGAAAAGAAAGGATAACCACACAGCAACAGTAGTACTGCTTTGACGCTGGGTGCCGCCAGTCTGCAAAACCGAGGGTATGAGGTACCGTGGAAATGTGCGTGGCTTTACGGCAAGTTTGGGTTTTATACATCGCGATTTGAACGTGGAAACGTTCTTATGCAACATTTCTATGTGTACGCACCATTTATACATGAGGCCCCAGGACTCTAAACAAATCAAAATCATATTATGTAATATCATCTAATGTTAAATTCTACTCCGTAGTTCTAAAATTTTTATTTTAATACTGTATTGAGAATTTGTTCTGTTCTGTGCATTGTACTGTATTATATTGACCCCCTTCTATTTGACACCCACTGCACGCCTAACCAACCTGGAAAGGGGTCCCTCTTTGAACTGCCTTTCCCAAGGTTTCTTCTATTTTTTCCCTACAAAGGTTTTTTCTTGTCTTCTTAGAGAGTCAAGGCTGGGGGGCTGTCAAGAGGCAGGGCGTGTTACAGCCCATTGCTGCACTTCTTGTGTGATTTTGGGCTTTACAAAAAATACATTGTATTGTATTGTATTGTATTCTGGCATGGATTTGTAAATGGGTAGGGGATTCATGTTATTTTGTGACTAGTTTTTTGTCTTTTTAGGTATTCAGACCAAATGTTGATGCAGTTTCTTTTTCACTAGAGCCTTATCATTCAATTGGGATACCATCTTCTCTATTTTTAGTGCATGTGCATCTCACTTGCTTTAAAACTGGGAAATATTTTGGTCTCATATTTAATCAAAAGTGAAGGCAATTTAACTGGACAAAATGCTTTAATATGCACAGCACTACCAAATGCAAGAATCCATGCGGACAGTTTTATATATAAATTAAAGGGTAAAATAACACTGCAAAGAACTGAAAACTAACCTCCCTTTGGCCCATCTAAGGTTTACAGCTGACATTTTCCTTATCCCACTTTGCCCTTTAACCCTTTCTTTGTCTTTGTCCTTAATTTCCTGACCCTCCACTCCGTCCCTATCCAGGGGAGGAGACCCTTCCCATTCTCCATACCTTACTCCACCAGGAACACACCTGGAATTAGGCCCAATTGATTTGATTTGGCCCAAGTGATTCCAGATTATTCATAGACCCTTCAAAGGCATGTAGTTGTCTCCTTGACCTTTTGGTTCCCATCCAAATAATAGTCCATCCTAACCTATGGACTGCAGAAAACCTCTGAAGTGTATTCCTAGGAAGTGCTGTTCTTAGCAAATATATTACAGAGTATCTTATTTTCTTACACATACACAGATGTGAAAAAAACAGTACACAGATTTTAACAGGGCTTTACTTACTAGACTTAAGTGCTAATAGTATATGAAAAAAATTATTTTGCCTTTTAGTTAACAACTGCAATCTTTTATTTGCATTTCATAATGACTGCAAACAAGATAAAAATTTTCTAAATCCTAAAAAAATGAATTTATAATAAAAATTATGAGCATGCTTGTGATATTGTGGTAATGTACCTGGAAAAGAATACACAATAATGTGAAGTCTTTGTTTGTTAGATGAATTTTAAAAATTTGGCAAGATGAGATGGCTTAAGAAGCATTATTTTTGGGCATTGTTACAGGTTTTTCTTGAGCCATGATAAATTTATATTGCTTGACAGTAACTGAAACTATACAAAACCTGCATACCCCTTTAAATTACATGGAATAAGTGAGGTGGGGCTCATGTGCATGTACTAAACCTAGGAATTTGAACTATTTGCTTACAGAATAGCCAATATTTACACAAAAGACCTCACTTAGCATAAAATGAACCTACTCAGAAAGAAAAATATACCACAAGAATGATTTTCTTAAAGTTATGCATTCTTAATAAAACCCAGAAAATTTGTCATAATTAGTAAAGGAAAAAAGAAATGCCTGGAACACCCACTTTGTGTATGTATAAGAGCAACAGCATGCTCAAGTGAACTCTGTTGATAACTGAAAGTGTTTGCTTAAGCAGAATATAATTTTCTTTCATAGCTATTAGAATATGGTATAGTCTTCTAACTTTCTTGCTATAATCTGCAATACAGTGTGTTAACTAAGTCAGTTTGTGTTTGGAAATGGAAAGACCCATTTACAACATGAAAATGGGATAGGCGTACAGTTTTCTGACCATTTAGAAATGGTTTAACTGTATGAGAGAAGTTAAAGAAACAAGCAAGACATATAAGCCTTAAACAGAACTTTTGTTTAATTTGCAATACCATTTTTTTCTCTATACTAGGCTAATTTTACTACATAATCATGTGATGACCCATCAGAAACATGTCTGTGATGCATTTGCTATTACTATTTGCTGCTCCAGGAATGACAAAAACAAAAACGAGATGGATTGCCTATGCTAGCATACATTTACATTTTGAACAAAAGAAATCAGCATGGTGGAGAAGCCATTAGTACTTCTGCTTCAGAGTTTTGTGCAAGTTCTGCCCTGGGATAAAATAAGCACCTTTACATCTCATCTTGTTAAATGACTTACACAAATATATTGAGGAATACATTCTAGAATTAAAAAACTGGAAAAAGACCAGACAATGTGGAAATGTTGCCGAAAAGCAGTAAGCTGCAAGTCTGTAATTTCTGCAATTAAATCAATAAGAAATAAAAAAGTGCCTGACAAATATGACAGAAATATTTACTTAAAGCCAAAAACTATATGATTATTTTTTATAAAGAAAAAAGTTTGACATAAAATACATTATATCTATAATTCCAGATTTTGATTTTCTCCAAATGGAACTTGTTTCAGTAATTTATTTGATACATTATCTATACTAATAAAAGGCAAAGCCCTCACTGACTGACTGACTGACTGACTGACTGACTCACTCACTCACTCACTCACTCACTCATCACTAATTCTCCAACCTCCCATGTAGGTGGAAGACTGAAATTTGGCAGGCTCATTCCTTACAGCTTACTTACAAAAGTTGGAAGGTTTAATTTCGAAATTCTACGTGTAACGGTCATAACTGGAACCTACTTTCGTATACTGTATACGGCCATAGTGGGCAGTGCGGTCGCCGTGTAAGGCGGAGTTCCGTGTCGCATCATCACGCCTCCCACGTAATTGAGTGCCTGCCCATATAAGCCCGTCCGTCAGCAGCTATCCAATAGACATGCTGCCGCGAAATATTCGTGGGTGAAGGACTGTGCTTATGCAAACGAAGATGAGATGGTCAGGCACAAACTCAGCAAAAGTGTGAGAGAAATTATGGTTAGCACAAGCACAGCTGAGAAGGCTTCGATGCATGTACTCCGAGTGGCTCACGTGAACTGACTTTGCAGGACTGGGAAAGGTAAACCTGTGCATGCAGTGTGTGATGTCTCAAATAAAGAGGAAGACGAGCTGTTTATTGATGCAGTATGAAAGGAATCGATGAATGAAACCTGTTATCTTTACAACAGTTGACAAACACGGAATATAACTTGAACACAACACATCCTACAAATACGAACCTGATTGAAAGAAATAATGATAATCAAATCCTTGACAGCAACACTCACAAAACAATTACTGTGTATTGACAATCATGTTACGTTATTTTTAAAATGTTCCCTTTCCTTTTTCATAATTTCTTTAACACACTACTTCTCCACTGCGAAGCGCGGGTATTTTGATATATATATATATATATATATATATATATATATATATATATATATATATATATATATATATATATATATACCAATAAACGGCAAAGCCCTCACTGACTCACTCACTGACTGACTGACTGACTCATCACTAATTCTCCAACTTCCCGTGTAGGTAGAAGGCTGAAATTTGGTAGGGTTATTCCTTACAGCTTCCTTACAAAAGTTGGGCAGGTTTCATATCGAAATTCTACGCGTAATGGTCATAACTGGAAGCTGTTTTCTCCATTTACTGTAATGGAGATGAGCTTGAAACCCGTGGGGCGGAGTTTCGTGTGACATCATCACGCCTTCCACGTAATCACGCAGTACATAGAAAACCAGGAAGACCCCAAAAGCGCTGAAGAAAACATGCATTATATAATTGAGAAGGCAGCGAAACAATAAGAAGCGGCGAGTGACATATACAACCATATTCATGAGTTCTGCTACTTGAAACAAAGCACGATGTAAACCCTACACTTTAAATTAAGTTCATAGACAGGCTGCCGCTGGCGTTTGTAATTTAGTGCCTGCCCATATAAGGCCGTCCGTCAGCGGCAATCAATAGCAAACTGCCACGGGTAAATATTCACGGGTGAAGGACTGTGCTTATGCAGAGGAAGATGAGATGGTCAGGGTGGTGTTTGGCACAAACTCAGCGAAACTGCGAGAGAAAGTTTTAAGTGCCAGGACTAAGGTAACATTAAATACAGCCATGGACATAGCACGAGATGGCACCAGCACAGCTGGGAAACTTCGATGCATGTACACCGGCGGCTCACGTGAACTGGCGAGTGCACAGATAAAAGCAACAGTTCCAAAGAGGCTGAACAAAACGAATTACACAATTGAAAAGGCAGCAAAAATATGAAGCGTCTGATACATACAAGCATATTCATAAATCCAGCTACTGTGGAAACAAAGCACACGTGGAAAAAGTCAATGTCCGCTAAAGGAAGACAGTGTAAAAAAACCCGTGCATGCAGTGTGTCAGGTCTCAGATAAAGAAGAAGACGAGCTGTTTATTGATGCAGTAAGAAACGAATCGATGAATGAAACCTGTCATCTTTACAGCGATTGACAAACACGGAATGTAACTTGAACACAACACATCCTACAAATACGAACCTGATTGAAAGAAATAATGATAATCAAATCCTTGATGACAGCAACACTCAGTAACACTCACAAAACAAATACTGTATATTGACAGTCATGTTACGTTATTTTTAAAATGTTCCCTTTTCTTTTCTAGCTTTTTAACACACTACTCTCGCTGAGATACGCGGGTATATATATATGTATATATATATACCCGATCTACATACTCGAATAATGGATACTTTATTCGCCATCAATGATTGTTTTGGTAAAGCCATACTCAGTGTATTCATTAGATGAGCGGTAAAAAGTAAGAGCGAGGGAGGATGACTTATTGAGGCATGCAGGCTGTAGTCTTGCGTCAACTCTATCTGAATTGCGATCACATTTGAAAAATATATCTTTTCAAGTTCTATTTAGTCCATATGTGTCAAACTCAAGGGCGGGCCACATCCGCCCGGCGTGTAATTATATCCGCCCGAGATCATTTTATATACTGTATTATTGTTATTAATGGCCGGGTATATGAAGCGCTGGTAACACAATAAACTACAGATCCCATAATGCAGCGCTTCAGCTGCCTTGCCAACACTTACCGCGTTAATCAAGTCTAGCTTATGATGCTGCAAGTTATTGCGAAGCTAGCTCACACGATGCTGAAGAGAAAAGTTGATTCTGAAAATAGAGCCTTTAAAACCGATGGGAGGCTGAGTATATGTTTACTGAACCCGTGTGTCTCATTTGTGGAGCTAATGTGGCTGTAATTACAGAATTTAATCTAAGACGGCACTATGAGACAAAACATCAGGGTAACCTGAAAGACCTGAATGCAATGCAGAAGATACAGAAAGCAGAAGAATTAAATAAGAATCTGACACTTCAGCGGACGTTTTACCGTGCACAATCACAAAGTGATTTCAAGTGAAGCTGCTTTTATGGGAGACACAAATGCACCAGTGCAACTTGCCCCACTTTCCCTGTTGCCAAGTAATGTTAAACCAAGTCGTCACTACGGTGTTCCCAAATCGCACTTTGCTGATAAACTGAGCGCACTGAGTTTGCACGGCGCTTTGGTGACTTTGAAGAACAAAAAGTCCGTCTACATGCGCTCGAACCTTGTGCATGTTTGGTAGCACATATCTGTGTGAGAAGCTCTTCTCAGTGATAAAGACTAACAAAACAGCACACAGGAGTCGCCTCACTGATGAGCACCTGCAATCCATCCTGAGAATCTCCACAACACAGAACCTCACACCAAACATAAACGAACTTGTTGCCAAAAAAAGATGCCAGGCGTCCAGCTCTAAAATGACATATGAGCAAAGACAACTGAATGATTTGATTTGTTATTGCTGAAAGGAACACATTTTATTTATATTTCCAGGTTTTGTTATGCAGCATGTTCATATTTGAATTTGTATAATTTTGACAGGATATATTTTTATGGAGAGCAAAATCTTTTGGGATATTTAAAATCTAAATTTATTTTTATATAAAATTACATAAGAGTAAAGAAATTTGAATGGTTGTTCTTTTAACGTTTACTTTATTTCTAACTTGTATAATTTAGACAGGATATATTTTTATGGAGAGCAAAATATTATAAGTTGTTTAAGGTTTGAGTTGATTTATTCAGGAATAATATTCCTGTCTGTTTTACCATTCCTACCAAAGATATTTCTGTCGACTAAATAAAAATTCCTTCTATTTAAAATTTAAATAGAACTTGAACAAATACGATAGTTCATAATATCCACGCAGACTTGCACGTAAGAGCGGGAGTTATCCGTTTTAACAAGCAGCGTATTGCACTGATACGAAATAGCTGTGTGTGTATATATGTAGATATGTATGTATATGTATATATATGTTTATATATGTGTGTGTGTATGTATGTATATATATGTACTGTATTTGTGTGTATATATGTGTGTTTATGTATGTATGTGTGTATGTATATGTATGTGTATATATGTAGATATATATATGTATGTATATATGTGTGTGTATATATATGTGTATATGTATAGATATGTATATATATGTTTATGTGTGTGTGTAAATATATATATATATTTATATATATATATTGTCACAAGAACGAGACATGGACAGATAAAGAGTTGGGGCAGCCACCCGTATATTGTGGTATCCTGGCTGCAAAGTCGCTTTCTTATAGAAATACAGAGCACTGAAGTGCATACAACCGAGTCCAAAACAAGACTGAGGAAACAAAGGAAAAGGGGCAGGTTTTAAAGGGGGAGACAGGAAGTGAGGTCGTATGGATCTGGCACGTGGTCTTCCACCATTGGCTCGTAGCCGGAGGTGACATCAGAGGGACTGGAGCTGGTGTGGCCGACTTCCATTGGCTCAGTCCTGGAAGTGATGTCAGGAGATCCAGGTGAAATCCCCCGGGGATGGTCTACAGGCAAGGGAGAAAAAGAGTCAGTGCACTCTGCCACACCCGGCATGCCTCTGAACTGCCTTCACTCAAGCCCTTTAGCTGCCTCCCATGCGCGTGTGTGACATATATATATATATATAGATATAGATATATATATATATATATATATATATATGACAGCAACACTCATCACTCACAACAGTGACAAAACAATTACATTGACAATCATGTTACGTTATTTTCAAAATGTTTCCTTTTCTTTTTCATTACTTCTTTAACACACTACTTCTCCGCTGCGAAGCGCGGGTATTTTGCTAGTATACTAATAAAAGGCAAAGCCCTCAATGACTCATCACTAATTCTCCAACTTCCCGTGTAGGTAGAAGGCTGAAATTTGGCAGGCTTATTCCTTACAGCTTACTTACAAAAGTTAAGTAGGTTTCATTTCGAAATTCTACACGTAACGGTCATAACAGTCGATAATGGTCGACAATGTCCGCCATGTTGAACTTTCTTATTTATGGCCCCATCTTCACGAAATTTGGTAGGCAGCTTCCCTGCGTTAACAGAAACCGATGTACGTACTTATTTTGACGGTATGACGCCACTGTCGGCCGCCATATTGAACTTTCCAACGTCACGAATTCTTCAACTTCCCGTGCAGGTAGAAGGCTGAAATTTGCAAGGCTCATTCCTTACAGCTTTCTTACAAAAGTTAAGCAGGTTTCATTTCAAAATTCTACGCGTAACGGTCATAACGGTCAACAACGTCCGCCATGTTGAACTTTCTTATTCATGGCCCCATCTTCATGAAATTTGGTAGGCGGCTTCCCTGCACTAACCAAAACCAATGTATGTACTTATTTCAGTGGTATGACGCCACTGTCAGCCGCCATATTGAACTTTCCAATGTCACTAATTCTCCAACTTCACATGTAGGTAGAAGGCTGAAATTTGGCACTTATTTCGGTGGTATGATGCCACTGTCGGCCGCCATATTGAACTTTTCAACAGTCTTTGTTACTTATGGGCCCATCTTCAAGAAATTTGGTACGCGGATTCCCAACGCTAACTGAATCCTACTTACCAACATATATACGTCCATAGCCTGCAGCTCGGTCACCATGTGAGGCGGCATTGGGTCCCCCATCCCAATACCTTCCACGTTGTTGGCTGCCTGCCTATATGAGGCCGTCCGTCGCTCCAGTCTCTACATTCCCTTCCTTGCTACGCCACGGGATTCACGTCTCCCTGCTGATAACTACAGCCTTTTAATTTAATCCATGGCTTCTCCACTGTTTTATTGTTCATTTATTACGATTATAGTTATTGTGTAGGTATTTTAGACTTACTTTACATTGTTTAGGTACCCATTTCCTTTATCATTCCAACCGTACCCCCATTAACATGTCTATCGAGGTGATCACCATCGATCAAAGAACTCTCACTTACCGAGTTGCTTCCATGCCCGGAGATGGCACCTAACGTTTCCATTCTCTTTGTTACATATTGCACGGCCATATCAGGCTCACTCTTGATATCCGGAGGAACATTGTGTCTTATGTATTGAATGACTGGGACAGGTTCAAGGTGTGGACTGATGACGGTACAGGAGATAATTATACTACACAGGTGCACTAGAAGAGTGAAATGCTTAAGCCCTTCACCTATGGATCTGGATGTGAGTTGATGGCTGCCGCTGAATTGTTCTGTTGTCGCTTTCAAGTGTACCGAAATGGCCAAATATTTTACACCTTTCGACAACCGCCAATGCCTCTTAAACATCTTAGATTCACAGGTGAAGATTTCAGTAGTGGACACTTTGATGTTATTGAATGTTTAAACTCTTAAAAGCTGGATGTGAAGTTATCGATGAAACCGGTTGTATACTTACAACACTTGACAGATGCTGAATGTCTTTTCAACACAAGTCCTACAAATACTGTCGTAATTGAAACAAACCATGAAACTCAAACCGACAGCAGCAATCCAAGCTGTGAGATTTGAGACAAGATTACTGTTCACATGGCCAACTGTACGTTGCATGCTCAAGAGTAAGTTCAGCGCACAGCTTGGTCATATTACAACTGGAGGGCTGAACTCACAATGTGGTATACAAAGAGATACTCAACAAATAATTATTGGTATATTTTCGCTCAGTTTAAAAAGGTTTAATTTTCTTCTTAATAAAAATTTTAAGGCAGTACTTCGCCGGCGGGTATTTTGCTAGTATATATATATATACCCCGATCTACATACTGTCAAATAAACGAACCACATGCCATGGCGCAACGAAAGATGCTTCGCCTCCGAGGTTCGATTCCCGAGAGGGGGTACAGTGAGTGTGTACGCCTGCTGAGCCCAGAATTAGGGCAAAACATGTGTTACGTACTCTTTGCATTATTTGACAGAACAACTATTTCAATACATCTTATATATACACATATATTATATATACACACACACATACATATATATCAGCGCTTCCGATTCATTTTACCCTCGCATCCACTGTGACGGACGATGCCGACTTCGCACCCCCTTGGTTTGAGAAGAAGTATGAAAAAATATGAGGTTAACACAGAAAAACAGATCACCAATTGAAGCTTTATGAATAATGGATACTTTATTCGCCATCAATAATTGTTTTGGTAAAGCCATACTCAGTGTAATCCTCCTTCCATTTTCTAATTTTTTCGCGACTAGCCATGATTAAATGAACGGTAAAAAAGTAAGAGCGAAGTAACAGGGACTTATTGAGGCAGGCAGGCAAGAGCACAATAGCACACAGACTCGATGTAGTGCGCATCAAGTCGATCTAAAATGCGCGATTAGATGCGAAAAAATATATCTTTTCAAGTTCTATTTGGATATAAGTAGGTTCTATTTAGTCGACAGAAATATCTTTGGTAGGAATGTAAGTTGAATTTAGTCTTTAAATTTCTATGGTGAAGAAAAATTTATGCAATGATGACTAAATTTAACTTACATTCCTACCAAAGATATTTCTGTCAACTAAATAAAAATTAGTTATATTTAAAATTTAAATAGAACTTGAACAGATGCGATAGTTCATAATACCCATGCATATATTGTGTGTATATACAGTATATGTATATATGTATGTGTATGTATATATGTGTGTATATGTAGATATGTATGTATATGTATATATATATCTTTATATATGTATGTGTGTATGTGTATATATATATATATATATATATATATATATATATATATATATATATATGTATACTAGCAAAATACCCACGCTTCGCAGCGGAGAAGTGGTGTGTTAAAGAAGTTATGAAAAAAAAAAGGAAACATTTAAAAAAAAAACGTAACATGATTGTCAATGTAAGTGTTTTGTCACTGTTATGAGTGTTGCTGTCATATATATATATATATATGGCAAAATACCCGCGCTTCGCAGCGATGTCATGTGTTAAAGAAGTTATGAAAAGAAAAGGAAACATTTTAAAAATAACGTAACATGATTGTCAAAGTAATTGTTTTGTGTATTTGGTGGCAGCGTCACAAAGTTGTTTTCGTCTAGCTGCATCAGAAAATGTACCACGACGTCTGACACGCCTCCTTTTTACTGTTTTCTCACAACTTGAATTGCTGCTGTCATAATGGGTTTGAGAGGGCGGCACGGTGGCACAGTGGTAGCGCTGCTGCCTCGCAGTTAGGAGACCTGGGTTCGCTTCCTGTGTCCTCCCTGCGTGGAGTTTGCATGTTCTCCCTGTGTCTGCGTGGGTTTCCTCCGGGCGCTCCGGTTTCCTCCCACAATCCAAAGACATGCAGGTTAGGTGGATTGGCGATTCAAAATTGGCCCTAGTGTGTGCTTGGTGTGTGGGTGTGTTTGTAAGTGTCCTGCGGTGGGTTGGCACCCTGCCCAGGATTGGTTCCTGCCTTGTGCCCTGTGTTGGCTGGGATTGGCTCCAGCAGACCCCCATGACCCTGTATTTGGATTCAGCGGGTTTGGAAATGGATGGATGGATGGATAATGGGTTTGAGTCTACACACACATATATATCTATACTAATAAAAGGCAAAGCCCTCACTGACTCACTGACTGACTGACTCACTCACTGACTCACTTATCACTAATTCTCCAACTTCCCGTGTAGGTAGAAGGCTGAAATTTGGCAGGCTCATTCCTTACAGCTTACTTACAAAAGTTGGGCAGATTTCATTTCGAAATTCTACGCGTAATGATCATAACTGGAAGCTATTTTTCTGCATACGCTGTAATGGAGTTCAGCTGGAAAGCCGTGGGGGGCGGAGTTTCTTGTGACATCATCACGCCTCCCACGTAATCACGTGAACTGACTGTCAACGCACTACGTAGAAAACCAGGAAGAGCTCCAAAACGCGCTGAAGAAAACATGCAGTATATAATTGAGAAGGAAGCGAAACAATAAGAAGCGAGCGAGTGACATATACACTGAATCCTCCAGGCACTATTTACAAAAGGTTACATTGACAATCGCACAGATAAAAAGCTTTGATGCATGTGCTCCATAACGCATTAAAAAAAGGTTACATTGGGGAACTTGTGTCAATGCATGATTTCCTGGTACACCGATTACATTGATCAGCGCTTCCCAAAACCTGACGGTCATAACTAGAACCTTCTTTCCTATACAGTACTGTATACGGCCATAGCGGGCAGCTCGCTCGTTGTGGGAGGCGTGGCGGCTGAAGGAATGTGCTTAGCATATTCATAAGTAAGGCTGCTGCGCAACTCAGCATGCCTCGACAATCGCACAGATGAGAAGCTTCGATGCATGTGCTCCATAACGAATTAAAAAAAATAATGCATTTAATCACAGTTTCAATTCCAAGCAAAGGGGAACTTGTGTCAATGCATGATTTCCTGGTACAACGATTACATTGATCAGCGCTTCCCGAACCCTGAGTATATAAAGACGGTGTTGGAATATATAATATAAGCGCTGGATAGTCAAAACTTAAACATATAAAGTCAGCATCGGAATATATAAAGTCAGCGCTGGAATATATAAAGTCAAATCTTGAATATATAAAGTCAGCGTCGGAATATATTGTCACGCTTGGGTCACAGATTTGCACAGAGACACAGGAGGTCGTAGAAACAAGAAGGATTCTTATTCACAGACTGCAAACACATCAGCTTAAACGTGCTCCATGACAAGTCAGAGATGACAGTTCCGCTAGGAGCAGAGAGAGACAGATAAAAGCAAGCAAACCATCATTTTTCAACTGACAGACGCTGCACAAGGCTTTTAAGTTAGCGGAGTATCGCGCGAGGTTTGCATTACGCGTTATAGCGCAAGTGAGAAAGTAAGGAGCAAGCACTGGAATAAAATCCACAAGTTAATACACACGCTGTCTCTACAGTTTCTCCACACTGAATCCTCCAGGCACTACTTACAAAGGGTTACATTGACAATCGCACAGATGAGAAGCTTTGATGCATGTGCTCCATAACGCATTAAAAAAAATAATGCATTTAATCACAGTTTCAATTCCAAGCAAAGGGGAACTTGTGTCAATGCATGATTTCTTGGTACACCGATTACATTGATCAGCGCTTCCCAAAACCTCAGTATATAAAGACAATCTTGGAATATTTCGGAATATATAATGTAAGCGCTGGATGGTCAAAACTTTATGCAATGATGCCTAATTTTAACTTACATTCCTACCAAAGACATTTCTATCGACTAAATAAAAATTCCTTCTATTTAAAATTTAAATAGAACTTGGAACAGATGTTCATAATATCCACGCAGACTTGCACGTAAGAGCGGGAGTCATCCGTTTTAAATAAATTAAGATTTTGTACAAATAATGTTTTTCATTTTTCTTCCTTGATGGATTCCGGCAGCCCCAGCAACAGTTGCTCATATGGCAAAGTGTAAAATGTTATCTATAATTTAATTTTTTTTTGTTATGAACTTCCCAAAACTGTTGATCCCTGTAAATAGTTTATAGTATAACAACACTATAATCTGTTGTAGCACGGCGTTAATTAGCGTCACACCTCACAACCTGCGTGTACCACGTTTTTGGCTCTAACGCTAGAAGCGCGGTGGATGCTGTGGGGGTAAGTTCTGGTTTCTGTTTCTTTCCCGATATTTTTTTTTTCATTTACTTTGTGTTAATAATTTATAATCGATTTAATTTATTACTTAATAGGCAGAGGAAAGAAGACGTGTATGTGACGCTCTATTTCTTTCTTTTGTTTTGCAGAGATATGCTATATAAATATATATATATATTTTTTCTTTTCATTTGTTAGGAATAGATATGACAACAACACTCATATCAATGACAAAACAATTACATTAACAATCATGTTATGTTATTTTTAAAATTTTTCCTTTTCTTTTCATAACTTCTTTTACACACTGCTTCTCGCATAAGCTGGTGTTCTGCTAGTATATATATATATATATATATACACACATACATATATATACACATACATATCTTCATATCTATATACATATATACATATCTACATATACACATATATATATATATATATATATATATATATACATACCTGTCTACATCATATATACACACACATAGATACATTCATACACACACACAAATTATATGTGTGTGTGTGTGTGTGTATATATACAATGTAGATAGGTGTGTGTGTGTGTATATATATATATATATATATATATACATACATACAAACATACACAGGTATATATATGTGTATATATATGTATGTGTCTATATGTGTGTGTATAGCTTTGGTCACTGAGTGCAAGGGAAAAATAATAAAATGTAGTCTATAAGTTATTATAAAGTAAAACATTAACGTTTTAAGAAGTAAAGGTACATTGAGCACTGCTGGAGTGGTTGCGGGTAAACTACATTTTAAAGACGGTGTAACAGAACAGGTAAGTAGTACTAACAGCAGCTAAAATGTATATGGATCATCTCTCGGTAGTTGATCCCTTTTGAAAGTCGCTACACGACGGCTGTGGTATAGAAATTACATTTTCTATGTGAACGTCCAAATTTCTGTCTCTGGTAATGTGCCTTACCGGTATTTAAAGAAAATTAGTTTTGTGTCCTCTGCAGTGTTAAGAGAGAAAAGGTTTTGGTTTGGGATAAAAGGAAAAAAGGTGTAAAGAAAGGAAACTTGCCTTTTTCTTTTATATAGTATAGAGAGATGTGTTCGCTGACGATATGAGTGCCTTTTGGGGACAGTCGCGGTGGGTCTTGTGTAGACTGGTGAGACGTCCCTGCCATTAATCGGCTGTGATGGCACTATCAGTCCTCCACTCCTGTGTGTGTCTTCATAATCCGAGCTGACGACCTCATAATCGTATACGTGCAAAAGAAAGTGCGAAATCGCCTTAATATTAGTTTGCCGCAATGTAGAAAAGGGGTCCCGTGTTTGCACTTGCCTGGGCTATAGCTCAGGGGGAGGATGAAAAAAATTAAAAGTGCTCACTTTGACTTAAGGCAGAAGCGCAGTCAGTGTCTCAAAGGCTTTCGCTGGGCCGGAGTCCCCATTTTTTGCAGACTCGTTCACGTGATCAAAAGTCTCAGCGCTCTTTGGAGGTCATTCATATATATATATATATATATATATATATATATATATATATATATATATATATATATATATATATAGTAAAATACCCGCGCCTCGCAGTGGAGAAGTACTGTGTTAAAGAAGCAATTAAAAAAAGGAAACATTTTAATAATAACGTAACATGATTGACATTGTCATGAGTGTTGCTGTAATATGTATGCCTGCCTGAATAAGTCACCCTCGCTTCCGTCTTACTTTTTTACCATTCATTTAATCATGGCTAGTGGCGGAAAAATTATAAAATGGAAGGAGGATTACACTGAGTATGGCTTTACCAAAACAATTATTGATGGCAAATCGATTATTCATAAAGCTTGAATTGGTGATCTGTTTTTCTGTGTTAACCTCATATTTTTTCATACTTCTTCTCAAACCAAGGGGGTGCGAAGGGTAAAATGAATCGAGAAGAAAAGGAAACATTTTAAAAATAACGTAACACGATTGTCAATGTAACCTTTTGTAAGTAGTGCCTGGAGGATTCAGTGTGGAGAAACTCTAGAGACAGTGTGTGTATTAACTTGTGGATTTTTCTGTGAGTATTTGGTGGCAGTGTGACGAAGTTGCTTCGAAGACGGCGTTAGCCGAGGAGCTCAGTTCAGAGCGAAATGAGGTGAATGGGAGGGGAGAAGATGACGTGACTCCCCCACCCACCTTAACTGTCAATCCCCGCACAAACACAATCTCTCGGAATTTACAAAAGCACAGCCTTTGACCAGCAATTTGAACTTAGTTAGAAAATGATCAAAACTGTCGTTTATACCCTGCGTCCTCTCATTAAACTTGTATCCCGCATTAGCCGTGGGCATGACAAATGCCAGCGGCAGCCAGTCTATGAACTTAATTTAAACTTTAGTTTTATACCGTGCTTTGTTTCTGAAGTAGCTGCAGGCATGAATATGCTTGTACAGTATGTGTCACTCGCTTGCTTCTTATTGTTTCGCTGCCTTCTCAATTGTATAATGCATGTTTTCTTCAGCACTTTTTTGAGCTCTTCCTGGTTTTCTACGTAATGCTTGCTTCTAATGAGATGACAGATGGTGTTGTGGGGGATCTCCTCCCAGATCTGGACCAGGGCATCACTGAGCTCCTGGACAGTCTGAGGTGCAACCTGGTGGCATTGGATGGACCAAAACATAATGTCCCAGAGGTGTTCTATTGGATTTAGGTCAGGAAAGTGTGGTGGCCAGTCAATGGTATCAATTCCTTCATCCTCCAGGAACTGCCTGCATACTCTCACCACATGAGGCCAGGAATTGTCGTGCACCAGGAGCCACTGTACCAGCATTGGGTCTGACAATGGGTCCAAGGATTTCATCCTGATACCTAATGGCAGCCAAGGTGCCTTTGTCAAGCCTGTAGCGGTCTGTGTGACCCTCCATGGATATGCCTCCCCAGACAATCATTAACCCACCACCAAACTGTTAATGCTGAATGATGTTACAGGCAGCATAATGTTCTCCATGGCTTCTCCAGACCCTTTCACTTCTGTCACATGCTCAGGGTGAACCTGCTCTCATCTGTAAAAAGCACAGGGCACCAGTGGTGCATCTGCCAATTCTGGTATTCTATGGTGAATGCCAATCGAGCTGCATGCTGCTGGGCAGTGAGCTCAGGGCCCATTAGAGGACATGGGGCCCTTGGGTCACCCTCATGAAGTCTTTCTGGTTGTTTGGTCAGAGACATTCACACCAGTGGCCTGCTGGAGGTCATTTTGTAGGGCTCTGGCAGTGCTCATCCTGTTCCTCCTTGCCCAAAGGAGCAGATACTGGTCCTGCTGATGGGTTATGGACCTTCTATGGCCCTCTCCAGCTCTCCTAGAGTAACTGCTTGTCTCCTAGAATCTCCTCCATACTCTTGAGACTGTGCAGGGAGACACAGCAAACCTTCTGGCAATGACACGTATTGATGTGCCATCCTGGAGAAGTTGGACTACCTGTGCAACCTCTGTAGGGTCCAGGTATCGCCTCACGCTACCAGTAGTGACACTGACTGTAGCCAAATGCAAACCTAGTGAAGAAACAGTCAGAAAAGATGAGGAGGGAAAAATGTCAGTGGCCTCCACCTGTTAAACCATTCCTGTTTTGGGGTCATCTCATTGTTGCCCTCTAGTGCATCTGTTGTTAATTTCATTAACACCACAGCAGCTGAAACTGATTAACAACCCCCTCTGCTACTTAACTGACCAGATTAATATCCCATAAGTTTCATTGACTTTATGCTATACTCTGATTAAAAAGTGTTCCTTTAATTCTTTTGAGCAGTATATATATGTGTATATGTATATATGTAGATATGTATGTATATGTATATATGTTTATGTGTATATGTATATATATGTTAATATGTATGTGTGTATATATATATAAATATATATATATATATATGACAGCAACACTCAAACAATTACATTGACAATCATGTTACGTTATTTTCGAAATATTTCCTTTTCTTTTTCATTACTTCTTCAACACACTACTTCTCCGCTGCGTAGCGCGGGTATTTTGCTAGTCATAAATAAAAGTGAAACAGCATGACTGAATTATTGTATGACTAAATTATCAAACAAGGATAGAATTTAAAAAAAAACTTTTGCAATGAGTATTTTTGTCAGCTTCATACACTGTATTGCAGATTTAATTAACACTAGAATCCCTGAAGCCTACGAAAAAACTCGTAATCCCGACCCACCTTAAATTCCTTCACACCTCTCCATCAGCGTCTTTTGTTTTTGTAAATGTGTTGATCAGCACAAGCAGCAAGCAGCCTGCTATAAATGCCCTCACCCCACCCCAATGCCGCAGAAAGGGCAAAAAGCACTCCCAGCTCAAGTCTTGTTTATCTTGGTGTGAGGTGCCTGGAGTTGTATTGGGTAAATAATATATTGTCATTTAGAATACATACATTTCATGTGTGTTCCATGTCTACAACGATCTATGTAAATGTAGGATGAAATGCGACGCAGGAATTGTTGAAGACATAACTAAAAAAGAAACATTTTTTAAGTAATAATTGACAAAATGTTGACATGAAGTGTACAATGTGTGAAGACTAAAGTCCAAATTTCAAATAAACACTTCCACAAAAAATACAAATATAACAAAACAATCGCGCTTTTATTCAAGAATATAACCGTAGAAAAAGAAATTGGGTTAGGGTACAACACTGACACGATTGCTTAGGTGGTGCAGCGGTAAGAACTGCTGACTTGTAATCAAGAGGTCATGGGTTCTTTTCTGAGGGTGTCCATTTTGAGTAGTGAGCTACTCTTATTGTTATTATTATAGAATAAAAACATACATTTGCTTTGAGTCAGTAACAGTTGGTGTAAATTTATGGTACATGTAAAAGTTAGCATTTTTTATTCAGTTTTATTCTCTCAGTCATATTCATGCTCCCCCTGATCTGACACTGGTAGTTTTCAAATAAAGATGTGCTATAACAGAGGTGAACTCAGATGAGGATGAGGGTGTAGCGGTTGGAAGGGCAGTGCGCTCATCCAGTGCTCATCCAGAGTTACGTTAATCATGTCTGCCAAAGCAGTGCTGTTAAAGTTACTGGAGTTTTGGGAACAGCAAGCCGCAGCATGTTTCACCCAAGCAGAGGCACAGTTTGCATTGCAGGCTATTACAGCAGATGACACAAGGTACAACTACGTCATAGCAGCTCTACAGTGTCCAGTGTGGTGAGTCTGCTTGAAAATCGCCCGGACGCAAACAATTATGCAACCTTAAAGGCATACCTTTTATAGACATAAAGCCTCACGGAATCAGAGTGGGCACAGTGGCTACTAACATTGTCGGGCTTTGGAGACACGAAACCCTCCACGTTGATGGACCACATGTTAGCTTTGCTAGGTAGCTATAAACCCTGTTTTCTATTTAAAGAGCTGTTTCTCCAACAGATGCTGGAACAAGTGCACACTGCTCAATGTATCTGTTGCTGATTACCGAGAATTAACCAAGATGGCCGATGGCCTGCACTCTACTTTGCAGAGCTATCTTCTACACCTACAACACTCGTCAGTCCCATTAGCAAGCTCACGTCCTGTACTGCTCATCCCCCTCCTGCTGCCATACCAAAAACTGACTTATGTTTTTACTATGCCCGATTCGTCGTGAATGCAAAGAAATGTCGCCCTCCTTTTAAGTTTAACCCACCCGAGTCGGTCATCACTATCTTATCAGAACCTGCAGACCACCTACTCTACATAACAGGTACCCAGTCCGGCCGTCATTTTCTATGTGATACTGGTGCACAAGTAAGCATGCTTCTTGTATCACCTATTGATGTGGCTTCAGGGAGAGAAGGGCCCGTTATGGAGGCTGCTAATAGCACATTGATCCCCACCTATGGAACGCAGCACACAACCTTATTTTTCAGTGGAAAGCGTTTTACTTGGACATTTGACACTGCTGGGCACGGACTTCCTGTGTGCGAATGGGTTGCTGGTTGATGTTAAGAACCATCACTTTGTAGATGCAAAGACTTTGCCACCCTTCCCTGCACACTCAGCAGTATCACTACCTCCGGCCTGTACAATATGTTAGCTATGACTTTACAAGCCTTCTCAAAGAATTCATTTTTGTCTACCTAGATGACATCTTGCTTGCCAAGATTGCCTCAACCACCTTCAAACCGTGTCCGAGCGTCTGAGCCCACATGGGTTGATTATCAGTCCTGCTAAATGTCCATTTGGAGTTTCTTGGTACATCACATTTCAAAAGAGGGTGTGATTCCTTTGCCTTCCAAAGTCTCTGCTGTCACGCATGCATGGTCAATTTCTACCATCGCTTCATTCTTCGGGCACACTCATTATGCAACCTTTATATGAGGCACTACAGGGCCAGTGTGCAAAGTCCCATGTCACATGGTCTAATTACCTGGATGAGGCATTTACGGACACCAAACGTGCTTTAGCTGACGCGGCCATACTTTCACACCCGCTGCCTGATGCTCCACTTCCTCTTACAACTGACATGTCGGACCATGCAGTGGGGGTGTTGTTTGAACAGTGGGCTGATGATGTGTGGCAGCCATTGGTGTTTTTCAGCAGACATTCATGGCCCAATGAACGCAAATATAGCACTTTCGACCGGGAACTACTGAGTTTACACTTAGACATTCAACATGTCTGCTTCTTGCTTAAAGGCCGGCCATTCATTGCATTTGTTGACCACAAACCACTTGTTCTCGCAATGTCCAAGGTCGCTGAACCGTTGTTTGCCCGACAGCAATGACCCCTGGCTTACATATCAAAATTCACAACAGACGTCCAGCTTGTTGAGGGTAAGAACAATGTGATGGCTGATTGTCTCTTTCAGCCCGCATTAGCAACCATACACATTGGAATTGTCTACTCCCAGGTGGCACCTGACCAAGCTGAGGACCCGGAGGTCCAAGCTCTTCACTTGGATGGCAGTGCTGCTAAGCTCCTTTGTGACACCAGCACAGGTTATCCATGCCCCATATTGTCCCCAGCAACTGGAAACAGCGCAGCTTTGACACCATACACAGCCTCTCAGATCCAGGACAAAAAGCATCCCAACGTTTGGTGCTGAGCAAATTTGTTTGGCACGGCCTCAAAAAAGATGTTTGTAGCTGGGCAGTGGCTTATTTTGCATGTCAAAAGGCTAAAATACATCACCATGTTAAAGCCCCACTGACACCTTTCCCGGTGCCTGCTCGCCATTTCAACCATGCTTATGTGGACCTGGTAGGTCCCCTTCCTCCTTATCAAGGTTTTACACATCTGCTCACTGTGGTTGACAGGACCAACAGGTGGCCTGAAGCTGTCCCTTTGACGTCCACAACTGCAGCAGAAGTAGCAAGAGCCTTTATCAACACTTTGGTTGCACGGTTAGGCATGCTATCCCATATCACATCTGACCAAAGTGCACAGTTCACTTCACAGCTCTGGGCTGCAATGACACAAGACCTTGGGATGACCCTGCACCATACCACTGCCTACTACCTCCAAGCTAATGGCCTTTGTGAGCGATTTCACCTGTCGCTAAAGTCAGCCCCAAGGTTATTATAGTTAACAGAAAACTAAAATCAAATCTGAAACTATTATTAAAAAAACATTTTTGTAAACTGAAATAAAATAATTAACAAAACCGAAATGAAAAACTAAAACTACTGTAAATGAAACTATTAAAGTAGTTAGAAATACTAACTGAAATAAAATATTTTACTAAAATAATTTTAGCTTTCATTTTTGAATGAATATTCTTGCTGTTAGTTTTTAACCCTTATAACTTTTACTCTAAAACTGAAAGTCATCCACCATGAGAACGGTGGCTGATGATGGAGGCCGAGTGTTCACACAGCATTTGCGGTGACAGAGCAAGCTGAATATGCGCGTACAGCATGTGGTATAGAAAGCGACTTACGTGACACCTTTCTTTGCACTTATTGTATATCAAGATGTAATTCAAAAGTATAAAATCGGAATGTGCTGGTCAACAAAAACTTTACTGTATGGACAGAAAAATCACGAGTGAGTAACATTTATTTTGTTAAGTTTATTTCTCTGTTGCCTGTTTTTTGTTGACAGTAATTCACCTGCGACTTCGCACACAAAGTATAGAGAAAGTACCGTATGTATTCGAATATAAGCTGAGTTTTTCAGCACCCAAAATATGCTGAAAATTTTCACCCTTGGCTTATATTCGAGTCAGGTCCCGCTGACCCCGCCAACCCAACAGAAATCTGGAATGTACAGTACAGTGAAACCTCGGTTCACGAACATCTCTGAACACGTACAAATCGGGTTACAACCAAAAAGTTTGCCAAACTTTTGCATCTCTTCACGACCAAACACTTGGTATACGAACAAGCCAATTTCTTTCAAATCTTTTACACTATCTATGCACCTCTACTTTGGCCTTTGGCCTTCCTCTCTTTCTGTTCCCCTGTATTTCCATTCCCATCATTCATTTGCCCATTTTTTCATTGTCTGTCTTCATCACATGTCCATACCACTTCAACCTACTTTCCTGTACTTTCTTAGAGATCTTATCCACTTTAGTTGTACCTTTGATTGTCTGATTTCTTATTTTGCCCTTTATTGTAACTCCACAAATCTATCTCAACAATCTAATTTCTGCCGCATTTAACTTCTTCTCTTGCGTTCCCTTTACTGTCCATGCCTCAGCTCCATACATCATTGCTGGTCTGACCACTGTCTTAAAAAACTTACCATAAACCTTTGCCTTAATTTATCGATCATGCAATACTTCTAATACCTTTTTCTAGTTGTTCCATTCACACTGCACTCTATGGGTTATCTCTGCATCTAATTTTCCATTTTGCGCTACCACAGATCCTAGATATTTAAATGTATCCATTCTTTTAACTAGCTGCCCCTGCAGGTTAACTTCTGAATCCTGATAATCATTAAACCTCATATATTCTGTCTACTTTGTATTTTTTAGAACATTAGAACACTCTGGACAAGAAGTTTTCAGACCGTCCACTGTGTATGCAAACCTAACATTTTTACATATCCCGGACAATCCTCACATACTTTTCAGGTACTACTTTCACTCTCATCTACCTCCTGACCTCTTAAGCCTTCTCAAGAACAATAAACACCAAATGCAATCATTTCTGTTCTTCTTGATGCTTCTCTATGAGTTGTCTCAATGCAAAGACTGCATCAGTTATTCCTCTCCCTGGCATAAAACCAAGCTGCCCCTCCTGTAGGGCAGTCTCTTCCCTAAGCTTTCTCTCTATAACTCTTCCCCAAATTTTCATTGTATGTGGCATCAGCTTTATCCCTCTATAGTTTCCACAATCCTAAATCACCCTTCTCGTTATAAATGGGTACAATTACAGTGTTTTTCTCCACCCTCTAGTATTCTCTCCTGTTCATATATCTTATGCATTAGATTCCACAACACATATGCTTCTTCTTCTCCTAAACTCTTCCACACTTCTGCTGGTATTTCATCTAGTCCTGTTGCCTTTCCATTTTTTAATCTTTTTACTGCTCCCTTTATTTCCTCCTTTCTTATTCTTGGTACTAACCCTTCATTTTATTCATTCATCTTATTCCCAGCTACAAGCCTGTTATTAGATGGCAATCAGTTACCACCAGAATAATGTGTGTTTATAATTCTGTTCATTTAATGCTTTTTTGTACAGCACTTTGGCGCAACCTCTGTTGTTTTAAATCTGCTTTTATAAATAAAATAATGTAATCTAATCTAATAATGAGGAATTGGAGCCTGGAGGTTGAAATGACTGAATGACTGTTTCTAAATGACAGATTGGGAAATGATGTGTGAGTCACATGGGGACAATATTGAGGGATTCTTGTCATTGTATCACAAACTACATTAGCTTCTGTCAACATAGTGGAACTCACAAAGAATTTGTTTTGCATTCCAAACAACAAGCCCTGGATTACTAAGGGTCTAAAAGGTCTCCTGAATGAGGAAAAGCGAGCTTTCAAATCAGGTAACAAAGAGGCTCTGAAGGATGTATAGCATTTGCTAAAGAAAAAGCTGAGTGAAGGAAAGAAAGCTTCCAAAGCTAAATTAGAAAACGAACTTTCTCAGAATAACATGAAAGATATCTGGAATGAAGTGGGAATAATTGCTGGACTCAAGCAATCCAGGGCTCAGGTAGTAGAAGGGGATGTGGACAAAGCTAATGCCCTGAACCAATTTTTAAATACACTTTCGCTCCCACTGCCACCAAATACCAGTCTCCCCACACCATCCCTACAACATCAACAGCTCCTGTCATGTCAATTGGAATGTCCAGTGACGAATCCACGTCTGACCATCAGTAAAGAGCCAACCAAGGAAGCTACACACAGGAAAAGCTGTGGGTCGAGATGAAGTCCACAAATTCTTAAGGCCTGTGCTGACCAACTTTGTGGTGTCCTCTGTCACCTGTTCAGTCTATCCCTAAGGTTCCAGAAAGTGTCACTGCAATGCATCCTGCATTGTTCCTTTCCCAAAGCAGACAAGTGCCTCTCCAGTTAATGACTGTAAACCAGTGGTACTTATATCTCACATCATGAAGACCATTGAGATGATAGTCCTGGGCTATATAAGTTATCTTGTGTTAGACAAAATGGACCCACTGTAGTTTGCCTATTGGACAAAGATTGCAGCGGAGGATAAAATTATCTCATGATGAGATTATCAGTGACCAGTTAATTGAACACCCTAACAACACTAAAGTCTGCGAAGATTTTTACTTGAACAGGATGATTTGACATCATTGGTTTCAATGTGGAATCTGTGTTTGTTTGAGCAGCAGAGCTTTCAAAACACTCTCCTCCAGCCTCTAGACTAGATAGCTATGGGCTTTCGATTACATCATGTCTGAAGTCAAAACAACAGACAGAAAACAGACAGTGCATCTTGTGTAATAAAGGCATTCTGAAAAAACTCAACAGCACAGCGGAAACTGTGGGTCATGGTCTCATATGACCAGAGCACAAAGCTGCCTACCACATGGCCAAACTTGTTGCAGCTGTGGTAAATGGAACCACTATGCTAAGGTATGTCTTTATTCTTCGATTAGCACACAGAGACAGACTGCAGCTATAATTCACAATGTGATTTTAGGACCAGCACCTTTCAAGCCATGCATAGTCAATTTAAATTACGTGAACACCCACCTTTTGTTGGATACTGGAGCTACTATGCCACTCTTAAACATTCACACATATAAACAGTTTTTTAGTTCCATGATCCTGGCTCTACCTACTGCTACTGCCCATGATTATGGTCACTCACAAACCTTACTTGTGGGTAAAGTCCACCTTACTGTTCAGTGTGGTAAAGACGTTTTACCTAATATGTGCTTTAATTTACAGAGGAACAAAGGGACAAAACTGATCCCTTGCTCTGGGATTTTCTGTGTTAGATAAAAGTTGCATGAAAATCTTGCAGACAACCTCACCACAACAACAAAAATTGCCTGGACTGTTTATAGGTTTGGGTCTGCCTTTACTGCCAGTTCACTCAGAAGCCTTTGCTCAAATACACTGCCATCCCAGTTATATAGTCACTTTGACACAATCCTAGCTACTAGCAACTGGCATATTTGAGTCAGTCAACACCTCCATGTGGTTATCCAACCTAGTAGTAGCTAAGAAGAAGTGTGCATCTGTGTTGATTTTCATGAAGTGAATAAAGCTATAGTTTCAGATAAATATGCACTTGCCACTTCAGAGGAACTTGCTACACAGTTTTATGCTTCAGTCTTGTTTTCTAAATAGGATCATAGACAGGGCTTTTTACAAGAGCCTCTCCATCCTTGCAGTACACAGCTTTTACGACACATGATAGCATGTTTCATTACACAAGAGTACCATCTGGGTTGCAGTATATTCTGCACCAAGCTGCTTTCAAAATGTCATGTCCTCAGTGCTTGCCGGCATTTCTGGGGTAGTCATATACCTTTTACCTTGGTCCCAACTGCTACTCTTCATGACAAATATCTTCACATGGTCTTCTTGGCTTTGTTGAAACAGAGACTTACATTTAATGATGAGAAGTGTCTTTGCAGTGCCAGAGATAGTGTTTTTTGGATTTGGTGTATGATAGCTGCTAGCATATCTCCACTCCTATCAAATGTCCATGCCATCCACACTATTCCAGAGCCAATGTCTGCAGCTGAGAAGGCTTACTTCCTGGGCATGGCAGGTTACTATTTGAAGGTTTTACCCCAGCATTCTGTTACTGCTGCACCCCTGTGCCAGCTCCTGCAGGGTGAGCTGAGGGTGTGATCTTGTGCTTGTGCCAAGGCTGTTCACCTCCTAAAACCAAAACCTGAAGTGGAGAAATGCATAGCTTTTGCCTCTTAAGCCCTCACTTCAGCTGAGCATAAATACTCATTGGGTTAACATTAGGCACTAGCATGTATATGGACATTTCGGGGATGGCACTTTTATCTATATGGTTGACACTTCATACTAAGAACAGACCATCAGGCTCTCACTACCCTGTTGTCGGAATCTGACACTGTCCACTAACCATTGAGGCTGCAGCATTGTCCTGTCTTCCTCCACCAGTACCATTTTATTCTCCAGTTCACTCCAGGGTGTGAAAATGTTATTGCAGACATTCTGTTTCACTCAGTTCTAGTTTCAACCCAGTCACCTGACATTGACCAAATAGAACATGACATTGTTGTGCATGCCCCTTTACACCACCATATCACTTAAAGGGGCCTCTGAACAAGATCCAGTACTATCCCAGGTATGCCACTTTATCAGGGAGGGTTGGTCTTGCACAGTACTGGAAGAACTTTTACTCTTCACTAGAATGAATGGAATGGAATGGTTCATCTGTACCACAAGGGTTGTGGTGCTAAATGCTCTTCATGCATGTGTGTTGTCAATAGCACATAAAGGTCACTTAGGTATAGTGAAATCATAACAGAGATGTTGTGACTTGGTGTTGTGGCCTGGCATGGACATTTTGAGTTTCTGGTTAAAGGTTGTATACCCTGCCTGGTAAGTGGCAAGATGCATCACCAGGCTTGTCCCCAATTGCTAAGCCCACCCAACCCTGGGAACATATACAGATGCACATCTCTGGAGAAATTTATGGAGTTCCTTACCACCAGCAGAATCTGGTAGTTGCCTATGACTTACACTCAAAATCACTTTTTCTCTGTGAATGCCCTAAGAATAATACTATGGGTAGTGACCATCAGTTCACCAGAAACAAATTTTCCTTATTTCTAGAATGACCTTTCATTGCGCACATTCACACTGTATTACATCCACACGCCAATGGAGAACTGGAATAATTTAACCAGACATTAAAAAATGGCCTTACTGCATAGATGGTCAACCCTTCATCTCACACTAGCTGGAAGAATTAACACTGTTAAGATGAATATTCTTCCTAAGCTCCTCTCTTATTTCAAAACATTCCAATATACATTAATAAATCATTCTTTAAGCAATTAGATTCAACAATAACCTCATTTATTTGGAATTCAAAACATCCACGCATCCAAAGAGCGACCCTACAAAGACAAAAGGCAGAAGGCGGCATGGCTCTACCTAACTTCCAGTTTTATTACTTGGCAGCAAATATACAGGCGATAAGAACCTGGACACAAATAGAAGAACATACACAGGCTGGGACCACAATAAAAGTAAAATCCTGTAGTACTTCTTTGAATTCCTCGCTTTGTGCTCCAATAAACACACGTTATCGGCAATGTACTAATAGCCCAATTGTGCTCCACTTACTTAGAATCTGGAACCAACGTAATGTAGAAAGCATTTTAAGACGGAGAAGCTTCTATCTGTGGCACCTCTGCAAGAGAACCACCACTTTCAACCTTCGCAAACATATGCAGTTTTTAATATCTGGAAAAAATTTGGAATTAACTTGCTTAGAGATCTTTATATAGACAACGTCTTTGCATCCTATGAACAATTACATTCCAAATTTAACATTCCAGCTACACATTTTTTTCACTATCTTCAAATCATGAACTTAGTTAAACAGTTAAACCTTCCAGATTTTCCTCATCTTGCACCCTCATCCATGCTGGAAAAAATATTGCTCAATCTCAAGGACTTAGACATCTCTACAATATATAAAATCATTTTACAATCCCTCCCTTTCAAAGATCCAAGAAAGCAGCAATGCAGAGAATTCACTCGAGCTCCATATGTGCAAAGCATACAATTATACAACTCAAAATTATATATCGAGCACATCTGTCTTGACTAAAACTCTCCAAAATGTTTCCAGGGCAAGATCCAACCTGCGAACGCTGCAGCCTAGTCCCAGCCTCACTGGGTCACATGTTCTGGGCCTGCACCAAATTAACATTATTCTGGACAAAAATCTTTAATTACCTTTCAGACAGCTTTGGTCTCACAATCCATCCTAACCCATTAACAGCTGTGTTTGGGGTTCTTCCAAAGGGGTTTAAAGTGGAGAAAGACAAACAAATTGTGATTGCATTCACTACACTTTTGGCACTCAGACTTATTCAGATAAACTGGAAGAACCCAAACTCTCCTCTTTTAAGTCAGTGGGAAACCGATGTGCTATACTATTTGAAATTGGAAAAAATCAAATACTCAGTTAGAGGATCCGTACAGACTTTTTTCAAAACATGGCAGGATCTAATCAGTAATATTTCAAAATTAGCTCATAAAGCACAGAGAATTTATTAATTTAGGTATGTTTACAAGCCTTAAATTTCACGCCGTTTAGCTTGCTCTCTCTCTCTCTCAGGGGTGGGGATTGATCTGTCCTTAACTCAGTTTTTCTTTTTGTAAAAATTTGATTGATTTGTATGGCTTGCAGTAAAATTAATAATAAAAAAAGAAAGAAATAAATAAGAAATGGCCTTAAAGCACTTCAGGCATAAGGGTTTTCTTTTGATCAGGCTTTACTTAATATGCTCTTGCGCTACAGATTGTCTCAGCACCAGTAATGGCGCACTGCACAATAATGTGCAGTGATTATACTTGACTTAAGCATTCATGCTCTTTCTCTGTACGTTGTCACACATGTGCGCTTAGGAGTCAGTCAATAAGCCCTGAGGTAAGTGAAATATCGCAAGACAAGGGGTTGATATGCAGTACTAATGCCTATCTCTCTTTCACCAGACAAAAAGAAGAAATATAACTCACCTTCCACACTTCCGGGTTCCCAAGATGGCTTCCAAACGTCACTTCCACTTCTGACTCCCGATGATGACATCACTTCCGGCACCCTTACCATGACAACACTTCCAGCTCCATCTCAATGACGTTACTTCTGGCATCACCTCACTTCCAACTCCCAGTGATAATGTCACTTCCGTCTGACATTTTTCCGTCTGAAAATGTCATCTCTTGCCTACTCATTTCCGTCAGCCATTTTTTAACTGTATAAAAACGCCTTCTTTGTCATGTACCATTATCAATTGCTGTAAAGTACTTTGATCACAATTTTGCCTTTTTTGCATTTATTGCCCATTGGACATTATACAGGGACGGTCCCCAACTCTTTTTTTCTTTTTATATCACAATGTTTAGCATTCGTTTGCTCAGAGGTTGATGTGCTTGCTGCTTTCTGAGCATTTCTTCTTTTCTCTACCCTAGCAGCTCACTTCTTCTCTTCTTTCTTCGGCATCTTTTCACGTTAAAAGTGATTAAGTCAGTGTTTGTGTTGCAATTACTTAGTACGTTTTCCTTAATTTTTCACTTAAGATAGCACTTAAATCTTCAGTCTGCCTCAAGAATAATTTAAAATATGAAGAGGTATGGGAAGTGACGGAAAAGGTGGTAGGGATTGAAAACGGCGCCCATACGCATATGCCGCAGGGCCTCCCTGCTGGCCGCTGCCAAGAGTTGATTCTACACTAAAATAAAAAGAGGAATAACCTTGCAGATCAATTGTCACCCCGAAAGTGGATAGTAGACGTCACGTAGTATATGTGTACCAAATTTCAGGTCAATAGATCAAATGGTTTGCGAGCTACAGGTGATTTAAAATCCTGGACAGACAAACGGACAGCCACGATAGTGTATTATATAAGAAGATACCTGCTGCTACTGCAATACTTGGTTTAAGAGACTGTTTAAATGCAAGAGACCAAATGTTTCAAAAAAGGCACACAATGTTTTTTAAACAGGGTGACACCTTGTGCCAGACAAGATAACTTTGCAATGTTGTGGGATTTGACATCCAAACTTGTTACAATGACAGCTGATAGATAAAGTCACACAAGAACATTGATTCTAGGGTTGTGTTTTATAACATGTCTTGATTATGTGCTGTCCCTAAAACACAGATTATTATTGTGTGTATTTAGTTGTTATTGGTGTAAACAAAGGTTTTTAGTCATATAAAACAGGGGATGTCCAATATGTCGGTTATCATCTACCGGTAGATTGGAAAGGTAGTGCGGGTAGATCATGTAGCATTCAAAAATTTTTTTTTACATGTTAGTCTATCATCTATCCTCCCTATGGCATTTGCCAATTGATTGACGTACAGGATGGCCGGTCTGAAATTTCTACTCTTATAACACAAGGGTCGCCAAAATCAAACATGTCAGCTACTGCAAAACTCCAACGAGTGGCCTAGGTAGCCTTCCAATTAATATCTACTTAAAATGGATATATAAAAATGAGTGGGGGGACTGGACCAAGTTAGAAACCAAAACTTACCACTTCCATGTGGAATGGGAGGAGGACTTTTTTTCATCATGTCACATTCAAAGTGCATTTATCTGATCTGTCAATCTATCATTGCTATTCCAAAGAAGGGAAATGTGGAGAGGCACTTTCGAACTGTTCATAAAAACTATGATACTGACTTCCCTCTGAAAAGTGAGCTGAGACAGAGAAAAGTGAGGGAACTAAAATCACAGTTAATCGGATAGCAGTCATTTTTCACTCAGCTGAATTCAAAAGCAAAGGCAGCCACCGAAGGATCATTCTGGGTGAGTCACTCCATCATTAAGCATAAGAAGGTCCTTCCAAGATGGAGAAATGATAAAAGAGGCCTTTGTTGATGCAGCTAACTAATTTCAGGATTTTACAAAACAATCCAGAAATATTATCTTCAATCAAAGCTTTTCAGCTCTCAAGAAAGATATTTATACGGTGCTGTGAAGTAATGGCACTTCAATGGCACTTAATTTGACACAACAGCTTTGGAAGGACCTTGCAGACTGTATTGTTTTTATTGCAGGTTCCAATAACTCAGCGACACGTTGTTTGGAAAAGAGTAACTTTTTACTTGAACAGTCCTAAACATGTACAACTTCTGCCAAAACACCAAATCCTTTTTTCAACTTCCTATATGTAAATTAAGACATTACTATTAGCTGTCGGGTTCACAAGTCAGCATCAACTATCATTACATCTTTCTTTCTTTATAAACTCAAAAGACTGTAATTTCTTAAAACATGGTATCAACATATTATCAGTTTTTTAAATTTCACTATTTCAAATTATGTCAAATTGTTTTAACATGACTCAATCAGTCTTTCAGTGCATTTCCTGTGACAAACAGATTTCCGGAGTTGTACTTGTTGTTCCTTTAAATTTTCTTCAACAACATTCTCCTGCTCATTATTAGAATATTCCTGCTGATTAAAATTTGTTTCCTTCAGAAGATGCTGTCAATTCCTCCGTATTACTATATCTCCGTCTGTTTGTATATGGTAAGATCTGGGTTGCACTTGTTTCATTACAATCCCTTTTTGTGTCCATGTACTTGTGTTATCTTTGAATCTTAGAAAGCTACCTCCACAATACTTTGTTTTGCACATGACTTTTTTAACAATGCCCTCTACTAGACCATTGGATTGTGGAAAATGAGGACTAGAAGTATTATGAAAAAATTCCCAGCTATCTGCAAAGGCTTTAAAATTTGCATTCAAAAATTGTGGACCATTGTCTGTAAAAACTTCCTCTGGCACACCATGCCTTGAAAAAATGGATTTTATGCACACAATGACATTCTCTGCTGTTGCTTTACTCAATTCACATACTTCTGGATACAGGGAGTAATAATCAGTTACAATAAGATAATCCTTCTGGTCACAAGTGAAAAGATCAGCACCTACCTTTTGATAAGGTCTTTGAGGTACTGGATGTGGTTTAAGTGGCTCTCTGGGATTGTTGAGCTGGTACCGAATGCATGTTGGACAATTTGACACCTCATCTGAAATGTCTTGGTTTATTCTTGGCCAATACATTACTTCACGAGCCCTTCTGTTACATTTCTCAACTCCCATGTGACCTTAATGAATTTTTTTAGCATGTATTTTCTTAATCTTTGTGGAATCACTATTTTACTGCCCTTGTATATAATACCAGCAATAACAGTCAATTCAGCCCTGTCGTTCCAATACTCACTAAGATCCATACTACAGTCTTTTTTTTATTAGGCCAGCCAGTTGCTATAGCATTTACCACCTGCACCAGTGTCTCATCTTTCTCAGTCTCCTGCCTAATTAGATGCATTTTGGCATTTGCTATAGGTATAGCTTTTTTAATCAGTTTTACATATGCCTGGATATCTTCAAATACTTGATAATCAGGTGGAGACTTTGGATCAGCTGCTCTGGACAGTGTATCTGCTGTATACATCTGCTTTCCCGGTGTATATACAACATTTAGAGCATAACACTGAAGTTTCATCATCATCCTTTGAATCCGTAATGGACATTCATTGAGGGGTTTTACAAATAATGATATTAAAGGCTTATGAGCAGTTTCTACTATGACCAGTTGTCCTGCAACAAACTGATGAAATCTATTACATGTAAATACAATGCTAAGCAGCTCTTTTTCTATTTGGGCATATCTGGTTACTGCACCTATCATACAGCAAGATGCATATGCCACTGGTTGCCAGTTATCATCATATTTCTGAAGTAAAATGGCTGCCAGACCTGTTTGAGATGCATCAGCTGAAACTGTGATTGGTCTTGCCGGATCATAAAATTTCAGTACTGGTTCTTTTGTAAGTACTTTCTTTAAATGTTGCCATGCCATTTCTTGCTTATGCTTCCATTCCCACTCATTTTTCTTTTCAGTTAGCCTTCTTAGTGGAGCTATTTCTTCAGAAAGGTTGGCTATGAATTTTCCCATATAATAAATCATTCCAATAAACCTCTGAACATCTTTTTTGCTTTGTGGTTTTTGCATATTTTCAATAGCTAACACTTTCATTGGATCCAGATGGACACCCCTACTGCTGATTGTATCGCCTAGAAATGTCAGTTCAGACACCCCTATTTTACATTTGCTTTTATTCAGCTTTGAATTGGCTCTGCGTGTAGCTTCAAATACCTTTCTGAGTCTCTCATCATGTTCTTCCTTGTTAGCTTCCCATATAATTATATCATCCATGGAAGTATCAACACCTTCAATGTGCTCATAGATCATATGTATAGTTTTATGGTATACCTCTGGTGCAGAAGCAATCCCAAAAGGAAGTCTCAAAATCTGGCAAAAGGGGTATTAAAAGTACGCAGATTAGCACTGGCATCATCCAATTTTAGCTGCCAAAATCCTGAAGATGCATCCAGTTTACTAAAATAGCTGGCATTTGCAAATTGAGACATTATTTCTTCATGTGTAGGGAGTTTAAAATTATCTGTCTTAATTGCTCTAATCAGATCTCTTGGATCCAGACAAATTCTTAAATTTCCATTTTTCTTGTCTACAATTACTAAAGAATTAACCCATTTAGTTGGAATATCTACTTTCTCAATTACTCCTAGGTGTTCCATTCTGTCAAGCTCAGCTTTTAAAGGTTCATACAGTATGCCTCAGACTTGTCCATGATTGGTTTCAGTTTTAATTTGTCCCCATCTTCAAAGACAAAATTATTATAAATTTCAAGTGCTTCATCCTCGACAACATGTAAAAATAATGAAGCTTTTATTTTTTCCATTTTACAATCTGCGTCAATTGCAGACAAGTAGAGTTCAAAGCGCTGTTTGAATCTCCTCCAGTTTTCAGCTACATTACCAGTCAACTGAAGCTTTGGAGGCGGCTGCAGAGCTTCCATTTCTTTTTGTGTCTTTTTTTTTCAATTTCTTGTCTCAAACTGTCTTTTCCAAACCCACACTGACACCATGTATTGTTTTTATTGTGGGTTCCAATAACTCAGTGACACGTTGTTTGGAAAAGAGTAACTCTTTACTTGAACAATCCTAAACATGTACAACTTCTGCCAAAACACTCTTACAACTTCCTGTATGTAAATTAAGACATTAATATTAGCTGTCGAGTTCACAGATCAACATCAACTATCATTACACAGACTACGAGTGTTTCTCACATATATATATATATATAAAAGTGAAGTGGTGGAATTAAAAATTAGGATTTTGTGGTGGTAGTCAATGATTCAAGGATGCTTTTCCTCAACAGAAGACACCTGTGTTTCTGTACCATGAACCTTTTGGCAACATGCCATCCTAAGCCAGCAGAGTAACTTATAGTGAAATCCCTAATGGCGCCTTTAATGGCCAACCTGAGATAAGCGGGGTTACTGACAGAATTACAGTCAATATTAAAAGGTGCCCAGCATAAATAAAAGTTTGTTATAAAAATCAGAACTCTTAAGCAAAGATGTATTAAAGTTCCATCTTATGGCCCGCTTAGGAAGTAAAGGCAAATGCATGCAAGGGATAACACAACTATGGTCTAACAAGGAGGCCATTTCCAAGCTCAAGTCAATTATAGCAGATACCAATGACTAAGAGACAAGAAAATAATTCAGCCCAGACTGTATGTGAAAATGTGGAAAGCACACCTTAACAGAATGATAAAACAGGCTAAATCAGTCAGGTTCAAGTTAGGAGTAAGTTTGCAAAATGAATGGGTAGAGTGACGCACACACTGATGAAGAGGGACTGGGGATGTATTAAAATGGGGATTCATATGTGTGTGTGTCCATAGCTAGAACAATTTCAAAATCTGTGATCTTCTGTAAGACAGCAATATCTTCCTTTTTATGCTGTAGTCCTTTTTACATTTGAAAGTAGACCCTGAACAATCAAGGAAGCAACTGTTAAATTAGACCTTATACAGGATATGATATAGAAGAGGATTAAGTAAAATAATGTAAAGGGAAAAAAGAGAGAGACCTCAACTCATTAGACATCCAGGGTTTGTTCATAAGAAAAAGCAGAGCAGATTCTACAATCTACCTTCCTTCTCAACCCCAATTAGGACCCTTTCCCAGAACCAACAACCCTGTCCAGCCTCAATCTGTCAAGCATGCATAAAAAACACATACAGGCAACCCATACGAATAAAAAAACAATCCTATCCAGACCATATGCCCTTCAGCCAAACTCCACTGCACTACATGAGAACCCTATGAGAAAACATAAGTTAAAAGTTATTGCAAAATGTATAAAGTGTATACATTTAGCCAAAAATTACTTAAGAAATCAAAGATATAAAAAATTGTCCAAAAAATACAGAGCAGGAGGGGTAGTAAATCTGCGCTCCATCTGACACCTAGATGCGGATCAGTCACATGATGATGAAACTGTTCTTTCATGTACCCTGGAACTACAAGGTTAGAATGAGAAAATGCCTCCAAAATTGAAAAACACTAGCATTTCAATAGGAAAGTGAAAGTATTAACCAGAGACAAAGTTAATCATTCAAGAAACTGTAATAATATTGAACAGAACAGGAGACTGAGGTATACTTAACTTTACAGTAAGTATATTCGGTAATAAGACACCTTACACATGCATTTAGGGAGAAACACTGTGATGGAAAAGCTGGAAAGTGCCATTACAAGTGGAGAGCACTGGCCAGGCAGAAACTGTCAATAGCCTCCATAATCTGTTTTGGGTCTTTGTAGCAAATGTAACTAGCCCAGTGAGTGAGCTTTATTCGAACTGAATACAAACAAGCTGTCTTTACTTTTTCTAGGACCAGGGACATCTTCTTCCTAGCTTGTGCAGTCAGAACGCTGAAGTCTGGAAATAAAAATATACAGTGTTATTTATAAGACAAACTGCAGTTTCATCTCAGATTCATCAAAATGGTTTGTCTATTGAAATAGTACAACTTTAAAATTAATGGTCTTGGATGGCAGGAGTCATGATTGAAGGTGTAGATGCAATGATGCTTTTTTATAGATGGATTCAACTCAGCAAAATGTGGGAAGAGAATGAGTCATAATTTTTAAAAACTCAATGGTGTTGGAACTTCTCATTCTCTGTGATGTCCAGCATTTGAATATTATTTTGCCAGTTTCTATCTTCGAGCTCTGCCAACTTTTTATTTATAGTTTTATTTATATTTTCTTCCAGCATTTTAATCTGTTTTTGTGCTGCCCTGGAGTTATAGACAGAACCACAAAAATCTTCTTAAGCTCATCTTTAAACTCCTTTAAATAAAGCTGGACAACACAAAGTTCGATCCGAAAACTTTGTTGAAAGGAGGCATTTTGGCTGCCAGCTGCTCTGCGACAAAGGGCTTAATATTGTCAAGTAGCAAGTCTATGTTAAAGCCACTAGCCCCTGCGGTCTCTCTTTCCTCCAAGTGGGGAAATTTCTTTGTTGGAATGAAAAGCTGCTCACGAGTCCTTCTTAACCCAGTTGCATCATAGTGAAGCGGAAAGAACAACTTGTTATAATTTATTTTGTAATAGTAAGTTTAGAAGGTAAATAATAAAAATGGGGGAATGAGTGAACCCTCTGAGCATCATCAGCTTGCTTTCATGTGCGCCTCATTATCACATAGTCTCCCATAATGCAATACATAATTTATCTGTGCAATATTAACTTCTATTATTTTCTGTTAAGTTAAATTTAATTATCATATAATGTTGTATTGTAGAGTGTCTATATGTAAGTAAGTATATATTGTATATTTGTGATTCTCTGTTGATTATTCTTGTCTACCCTCTTTATAATTCTTGTTTATTTTTGTATCCTATTATTAAAAATAATTAGGACAAGTGTGTTTTTTAATGACAAATAAAGTTTACCTTAAACCTTGAATCCACTTATCTGAACTATTATTATTTACAAACCAGAGTGTGCATTATAGTCACAAGATACAGGCTTACTAACAAAATAACTGTGGGGGGTAGAGCTTTTAGTTACAGGACCCCAAAGCATTGGAAAGATCTTACTGCTTATTTAACCCTCAACTTATGTTCACATGTTTGCTAAATATTTGAGGATCTGGATTTGATTTTGGGATCAATCAGCCAACAATAAAATAGAGTAACTATTCATTTTAAAAACTTAACATATGTTAACTTTATTTCAAGAACAAGTAATGCAAAGATCTTATATTTGCCCTTTACCCTCAGGTACTATAGATCCCATTTAACAAAAGTCATGCTATACAACTATATCACATTAGCTTCAACTATAAAATACATAGCTACAACAGGCCAGGATAACACAAAAAGGCACACACACAGATGACAGATGACAAAAGCATTGTATCCTGAGATGTCCAATATGTTAAGAACTAGATATGCAACAAGACGAGACGAGAGCAACAGCAAGTGAAAGCACACATGCATGTAACTTTCTACAAGCACCAGAAAAGAACAACTGAAAACTAAACAAATCCTCAGGTAAGTTCAACTGAAGTAAAGCTGACATCCAATGAGAAGAAGTAACCAACATTGTGAAGATGAAGGGTGGTGAAAAGCTTAAAGCAGACTCAGTATTTTGTAAGAGTGCAGATGCAAAGACTAAAATTGTTAAGTTGAACTTTGGTAGGTAATTTTGAGAAGATGTGACAATGTCTAAGTAGGAAACAATGGGATAAGCTTTTAAGTGTGGAGACAGTTGAGGAGCAGTGGAACAGGTTTAAAAATGTTTTACATGTATTGAAGGACAGATACACACCTAAATTTAGAATTAATTGGAAATTTTAAAAAACTCCACGGTGGATTAATAAAGATTTAAAAAAGAAGTTGCAAAGTAAAAAACTGCTTAAAGCATATAAGACTAATGACTGCAAAGGAAAAAGTAGAGTGAAATGACACCTTTTATTGGCTAACTGAATAGATTTCAAATGCAAGCTTTCAAGGCAGCTAAGGTCCATTCATCAGGCAAGGAGTATCAATGTTTGGCTAACATGGTACAACACTCTACTGCTAATGACTGCAAAGTGAATCATAGAGCGTATGAGAACATGAGGGCAACCATTAAGAAGGATATCAGGGAGGCAAAAAGACAGTTGGAGAGGAATATAGCAGATAAGGCAAAAAAGACCCTAAGAGATTCTTTCAGTATTTTAGTAGTAAAAAGAACAGTCAAGGAGGTGAAGTGCATCAGAAATAGTAAAGGGAAATTACAAGATACAATGAAATAGTAGATGCCCTAAACTTACATTTTTCTGAGGTGTTTACAAGTGAGCAAGTGGATAACCTCCTACAGGTAAATGTGACAACTAAGGAGATACTGTGAGATTTGGAAATTGTAGAGAAAGAAGCGCTGCTTAGATTAAATAAGATGAAATCAAACAAATTACCAGGACCAGATAATATTTACCCTCGAGTTCTGAAGGAGGCTAGTGAGTACATATATTAACCCTTGACACATATTTTTAGGAAGTCACTGCGCACTGGAGAGATTCCGAAGGACTGGAAAAAGGCAAATATCATCCCATTATATAAAAAGGGTGACAGGGCAGATCCAAGCAACTACAGGCCAGTAAGCTTAACATGCATCACAGGAAAATTAATGGAAGGAAATATTAAGGATAAGATTGAGCAACACCTGGCAAGGACAGGAGTTATTCTGAACAGTTAGCATGAGTTCAGAAGAGGGAGGTTGTGTTTTATTAACATGCTGGAATCCTATGAGGAGGCAACAAAAGGATATGATCAAAGTGGAGCTTATGATATTATTTATCTTTCAGAAACCATTTGATAAGGTGCCACATGAAAGGTTGGGCATCAAATTAAAAGAAGTGGGAGTTCAGGATGATATTTTTAGATGGGTGCAGAATTGGCTCAGACACAGGAACCAGAGGGTGATAGTGTGAGGATCCTCATCAGAATTGGCCGATGTTAAGAGTGGTGTTCCACAGGGGTCAGTGCTAGAGCTGCTGCTATTTTTAATATATATAAACGATTTTGATAGGAATATAAGTAACAAGCTAGTTAAGTTTGCAGATCATACCAAGATAGGTGGATTAGCAGATAATTTGGAATCCTTTATATCATTACAGAAGGACTTGGATAGCATACATGCTTGTGCAGATTTGTGGCAGATGAAATTTAATGTCAGTAAATGTAAATTATTACACATAGGAAGTAAAAATGTTAGGTTTGAATACACAATTGGTGGTCAGAAAATCAAGAGTAAACCTTATGAGAAGGATTTAGGAGTCATAGTGGACTCTAAGCTATCGACTTCCCATCAGTGTTCAGAAGCCATTAAAAAGGCTAGCAGAATGTGAGGTTATATAGCACAGTGTGTGGAGTAGAAGTCCAAGGAAATTATGCTCAACCTTTGTAATGCACTGGTGAGGTCTCATCTTGAGTACTCTGTTCTGTTCTGGTCTCCAGGCTACAAAAAGGGCATAGCAGCACTAGAAAAGGTCCAGAGAAGAGCGACTAGGCTGATTCCAGGGCTACAGGGGTGGAATTATGAGGAAAGATTATAAGAGCTTAGCCTATACAATTTAAACAAACGAAGATTAAAAGATTACGTGATTGAAGTGTTTAAAATAATGAAGGGAATTAGTACAGTGGAGCAAGACTGTTATTTTAAAATGAGTTCATCAAGAACACATGGACACAGTTGGAAACTAAGGGTAAATTTTTTTCTTTACACAAAGAACAATAGACACTTGGAATAAGCTACCAAGTAGACTTTCAAAACTCGAATTGATGTTTTTTTGGAAGAAATATGTGGATAGGATTGTTTGTTGGGCTGAATGGCCTGTTCTCGTCTAGAGTGTTCTAATATTCTAATGTTCAGACGGTCTCCTAGTGATTCAGACAGTGGCAGTTTGCAATGTTGGCTGCTGGGTTGCAACCCCCCAAATATTTTAAAAACTCTATTTATATGAATCATGTAATGTGAAATAATTATGAAATACAATTGTTTATTTGCACAACATGCCTTGTGCGTGAATAAAAAACAAAAAGAAATTTGTGTGAATACCTATATTTTCTGAGTAGAGGACGCTGGCCAAATGAAAGTCTATGTAAGTCCTTGATGTTTAGGCAAGCAGGTGGCAACCCTTTAATTGGTTGCTTTTTAAATTCTTCTGTGGGTGCAGCTATCTGTACCCTATATAATCCCAAATTTATTGGCAGCAAATTAGTATTGTTTTAGGTTTTTTAATCAAATGTGATTAGAAATCAGCGATGCATTATGTCATGTTGAAGTCAATGGTTCACAGTGCACACCCACCATTAAAATTAAGTTACTACAGATAAGTGAGTGCAACATTGATGGCAATTTCAAGCGGAACTTCAGAAATTAAAGAAAATGTGGTTATTTCTTAAAAGAAACACCCCTTCCAAAATCGTTCACTTCAAAAAAAATGAAAATAAATGAGCCTGGACTGGACCAAACTGACTCAAGAAATCAAGGCTAAAATACATTATAGCTTGGATTTGTCCTATGGGTCTGGTACTCGACAGGCCTAAATGTGCATTGACACTATGATGATGACCACAAGAGCATGTGAAATTACCAGATAGATAGATAGATAGATGTGAAAGGCACTATATGATAGACACATAGATGTGAAAAGCACTGTATGATAGGTAGATAGATGTGAAAGGCACTATATAATAGATAAATGCTGCCTCAGTTTGTTCCCCCAAAAGCTACACCCCTGCCCAAATTTTTTCACCAGCAGCCACTGGATTCAGCTGACTTCAAAAAGTACTAAAGCTACCACAGAGATGGAGGAAAATGAACTCGGCACTAAACACAAGTTGCTTCTATTCTCTGCCCATTGATGGCATGTTTATATGTTGTATGTCCTTCAGGATGTACAGTTTAGGTTTTCCAGCCAACAAAACAAACAGCCTGCCAAAAGTGCTTAGCTAATTTAGTGCTGGCCAGGAAAATATGCAAATGGGAGGATGGCACCACAGGGTGAGTGGGAAAGAGTGAGACTGGAGTCTAACAAGCCAAACCTAGTCCTTTGACACCCAGGTCACCAGTTCGCAACCCAGAGCAGACTGTCAGCACTCTGCCGCACATCTGTGGATTCTGAGAACCATAAAGTTCTCACAATTGGCAATTCCATAGTGCGGAATGTTAGAATTCCAAATTATGTTAAACCAGCAGTTAATGTTAAATGCCACCCAGGGACAACGGTATATGAAATAGAGGATCAATTGGATCTTCTATCCGACAATGCTGTATCTATTTATTGTTGCATGTCATTACTAACAATATTTATTTGTGGCATTCTGAAGTATGTATTAGGGGAACTTCATCTCTCTATACACCAAAGCAAAAATAAAATGTCATAATGTAATTATGTCAGGCCCCTTACCAAGATTATACAGAGGAAATATGATTTATAGCAGATTATGTTCTCTTCACTGCTGGCTAGAAACCTGGTGTGCAAATAAAAGCATAGTCTTTGTGAACAATTGGGATGATGTTCGACAAAGGCCTGGATTTTTCAATAGAGATGGTCCTCATCCTAACTGAATGGGATCTTTTATTTTATCCCAAAATATGGCAGCAAAACTGCTTGGCTGACTGAACAGAGCACTATCCACTATCCTATCTAATACATGGTGCAGTACCCAATGCAGTAAAAGTGTCAGTCAGTCAAACCATTGCTAAAAAAGTCAGATCTAGACCCACATACAGTATACTTCATGATTATAGGCACATATCAAATTTCTCCTAACTGTATAAAGTACTTGAAACAGTAGTCGCTAATCAGCTTCAGTCACATCTTAAATATCACAATTTATTTTATAAATTCCAGTCTAGCTTCCAGACTGGTTATAGTATAGAAATGACACTAATGTGTGTTATAAATGAAATTCAAATATGCTCTGCAATAGCACATTCCACTGTAATTATATTGTTAGACTTAAATGTAGCGTTTGACACCACTGACTACTACTATTTTAGTACACAAACTGGAAAATTACATCGGGTTTACAAACAATCTCCTTGCCTATTTTAGTTCTTATTTATCAAATAAATTCCAGTACATAAAGTAATATGCTGACAGTACTCCATCATTACACACAGAAGTGAGATATGGCGTCCTGCAGGACTCAGTACTAGGACCTTTATTGTTTTCACTTTACACACTCCCACTGAAAACTTTAATTGGAAAATATGTTCATTTTTGCTCGTACACAGATGACACCCAGTTATACCTTTCTTTTTGACCATATGGAATTTCTCAGATGTTGTCCTAAATTAGATGTGTTAGTGATTTAATGGAGTGGGTGAATGAGAACTACTTGTATTTAAACACAGATAAAACAGATGTTAATTATTGGAAGGAATACTGCTGATCACATATTTTGATATTATTTGACTCAGTTGGAATCATCATTAGTTTTATTGAATCAGCTCTCAATCTAGACGCTATCTTTGACTCTAGCATGTCATTTAAATTGTACATTACAGTATTGTTCAAAACATGTTTCTTTCATCTTAAAAATATTTTGAAATTAAGGCATTTTCTAAATATGTTGGATACTAAGAAATTAATTCATGTATTTATTTCTAGTTGAACTGACTACTGCAATTCAGTGTTGACTCTATGTTCAAATTGTTCTTTATACAGCTTTCAGCCTTTTAAAAATACTGCTGCAAAAATTATTACAAGAACAAGAAAATATGAATGCATATCTCCAATTCATAAATCATTATGCTGGCTGCCAGATAAGTTCAGGACAGATTTCAAAATCCTGTCTCTAACATATAAAGCCTTAAATGGCCTTATTTAAAAAATACTTGTCTGAATTTATCATTACTTACAAACCAGAGCACACATTGAGATCTCAAGATGCCAGCCTGTTTATGATTTCAAGGATTCATATAATAACAGTGGGAGGTTATGGTTTTAGTTATAGGGCCCCAAAGCCCCTTGAGTCTCAGCTGTTAAATACCAGCAGAAGACTCAGTACTTCAGGTTAGTATGCCCAGCCTAGAGGTGCTGATTAACTGTGCGCACTGTATCTCTGTTGTTAGTCATTAGTACTGTTGTGATGTAAGATTTTGCATATAACTTGATAAATGTTTTGTATGTCTTTATTTATAATTTAGGCAAAGCAATGTAATTTAGTGTTACTTTGGTGAGAGGCATTCGTGTTTGCCCCCCTTTTACGACTGAGTCTATTTGTGGTTTTACGACAGGATTTGGGGGATGTGTCTTAAACCAGTTTGGCGAGTGTTTCTTTGCTAAAGTCTTTCTCTTAACCCCCACACAAAGCCAGGTTAGTTTAACATATGGTCTTATGGGAGAGTTGCAGGAGTTAATATGTACTATTTTCCCCCACTGGTCTGAGATATGGCTGTTTGGAATTGGCTTGTCTCAGAGGCCTTTAAGTACCATGATGTCCTATTGGCTGTAGGGGTTGGACAGAACATCTATAAATGTACGTGCTTAACTTCACATTCTCTCTCTTACTAACATCTGAAATGAAGCATCTCTTGCTAACCTGTGATGATGTAGAAGTATCTTTCTTTTACTAACAATTGAAGAAGACCATCACACCATGAACTGAAGACAACAATGAAGAGCACAGCTCAGCCATTTTGAACACACATGTGGCTAAAAGCTGAGCACCAATGATGCTTTAACTAGAGACATTAAGTAACTACAAGTCTGTGTGCCACCTGAATTACACAACACCATTTTATCAGGTTGTATGGTTGCCAATATTCAAATGTACTTTGCATTTTGTTATTATTTATGAATATTATCAGTAATACATTATTTTATGTTTAACTTAACTCCTGCTTGTCTTTTTACTACATCTAATTGCCTGAGGTTATAGATATAGAAGGGAATGTGGGGATAAGTTATATACAGTGGTAAGTCTGTGAGATTAGGCATTCTAAGGCTAAATATTAATAATACAATAGGGGAAGGTAGAGCAATATACTGTATATATATTACTTTACAAAGATAAAACAAGTACTAAAACATAAGTAATATATTTATAATTTGTCTAATCTGTTTCTCTTCTTGTTACTTACATGTGGCACTTGGTGCCACTGCTCTACTGCCAAATTGTTTGCCTCCCTATGGAAAAGTGACCTCTGATAAAGGAGCATTGGAATCATCAGGTAAAAGGGCCCTTTCTTCAGAATGGTCCTCCCCAGCACTCATCAAGATTTTTTTTTTCCTTTCTCTGGCACACATGATACCTGTTGACTATCTTCTCAGTATCTTGCTGTAGTACTTGGTGCCATTGATCTGCACCAGACTGTTTTCCTGCCCATGAAAAAGATACTTGAGATATTTTTAGCCTAGAAAGATTAGACAGCCCAGCGCACACAATATCATAGAATGCCCTGGGGGTGTGTATGTCCAGGTGACCTTGATTTCCAGGGGTCTCATGTATAAATGGTGCATACGCACAAAAATGTTACGTACGCCAGTTTCCACGCTCATATCACGATGTATAAAAACTGAACTTGGCATAAAGCCACGCACATTTTCACCCCAACTCAATCCCTGGCATACGGAAGTTCTCCTCTCAGTTTTACACACTTGGGGCACCCAGCGTCAAAGGAGTGCTTTTGTTCCAGTGTGGTTTCCCTTTCTTTTTTAGATGCATATCCCTGACAGCTTTATCAAATACACTGAAATTAACCGCATATTGTTTATTAGTTAAAGGCATCTGACTGTAATTAACCTGTAACCATATACAGAATGGCCAAACTATTCCAAATACCATAGCTGCTTTAGCATTGTTACTCTCAAGTATTTATCCCACTGTATCTGAGTGTAGAATCACAGCTCTCAAGCAGCTGATCGGAAAGAGAATTATCGGTATACAGCATCAAGCATACGCTGCCTCAGCCATGCACTATTTTAACTGCTCCCATACGGTAAACACTTCGAAACCTTTCCTGTAGGGACTTCACGGTTTAGAAACAGTTTCATGCCAAGAGCTCTAAACGCACTCAATCAGTCCATCAAGTGTTCCTTATAGAACAGTTTGTACCTACTGTATAAGTACAATTACTTCACAGTAAACTTGTGATACAGTTATAATATTGCACAACCTGAGCCACTTTATAAAGCGTGTATTTAAATATGATGACAATATCATTTTTTAACTAAAATGCAGCAATATATGTTTTTTTTACATTAAACAGATAGAATTTTAGCATAATTTTAATAATCTATATTGTTAATAGGTGGACAGTGGTAGCGAGAAACTGGTGCCCTGTTCAAGAATTGTTCCTACCTCGCACTGTATTCTTGCTGGGACTGGCGCGATACTGGATGTATAGTTGGATAGAATAATTAAACATGTATTACGAAGATATTTCAATGTTCCTTAAAAGTTTTGAACAATCCGCATTCTAAGCTTACAGATGGCTTGACATCTATTACAGAGCTGATTATGTGGCATTTGGGTACTTGGAGAAAGAAAAGGAAGGACAGGAACTCGGGGTTAGTACTTTTGACAGAGACAGTACTGCTGCAATAAATTATTTCATCAAAGTTAGCGCACGCCACAGCAAGTATCTTCAATCTTGCATGAGGCAGGAACAATCTCTGGATGGGGCAAAAGCTCATCAATATCACTGCACCACCATGTTCCCATGTTTAATAACATGCTTTAATTCTTATCATCATGAAAATGATATCAAGTATACATCTTAGTATTTAATTTATTCAGAGAGCTGTAATATCATGAATGTAATGGATTCTGTGTCCTGTCGGAGGAAGAGAAAGCTTGTTTAAGAAGCACATAGTGATTAACACACAGAGCACATAGAAGAACACATACAATACAAAGCATTTAATTTGCTACATTAGTTACAATGGTATTTGAGAAACTAGTAAATTAAATGATTTTAAGATGAAGTTTATGATGTTCTACTTTAATGACAAAATAAAATACGTGATTAAAGTGAAAATTTTGAGGGGAAAGTTGACATTTCGAGTTTTTTTGCCACTGTGTGCCTATTTTTTGTCTTTTCTCTGTACCCTAATAAGGTTCCATATGACTCTCAGATGGTGGGCTACGACTCCTTTTCACAGAGACTTTGATATATGACAACTTTTTTATATTGAGCACTGTGCGACTTTGTGAACTTGAACTTTCGAGTTTCTCCGACACTCTATGTCGTTCGATCCACTTCCTTTTGTTGCTCATACCACTGTTTAAACCAACAAATAGTACGCTTTTCCTTGCCGGCACTTGGTATTCGCTTAAATTTTTCTATTTTCTCCTGTGCTTTTGCCATCATCTTTTCACAGAATGCTGAGCATAAGGGCTATTTATATTGATTTGCATACTCAAAGAGGCGCAATTCTGGGAGGAGTTGGAGAAAGGCAGCAGGAGCGTGCACGTGCATTACTTTTCACGGTAACCGTGATTTATGTAGTGGAAGAAAGTGGAAGTTGGCATATGCATAGATTCATGCATCTGGATTTTTTTGTGCGTATGCACATTTCCGATTTTGTCCATACGCCATGTTTTAGTGTGAATTTTATGCACAGCATAGACTGTCTGACTCAGTCTTTTGACTTTGTATTATTCAGTAATTCATAATGAACCCTCCAGAGTTTTTTTTCCTTCTTTTTTTCTATTCTCAGATTTAAATGGGCAATAGTTTAACAATTAATTAATGGACAGATATTGCTGAGCTCCATTTATATTAATCGTTTGCAAAAATACTTTATTTTCCTGTATCTTTAAACAAATATGTGTCTTTATTTGTACTCATTATGTAACTAGTAATTTTTAAAGTCTTTTATGAGAGAACTTATCACACTTCTCAATGTCTGCACTAAGTGAGCAAGGCTACAGTATATAAAAATAAACTGAATTGAATTGAATTACTTTCCTGTTGATCAGCCTTCCTTGAGCTTACCAAACTCAAATAATCAGGGTATCATTTACTAGACACCCCTTTTTTTGCATTATATTTTTTATTGAGCGTCACTTTTCTATCAAGGTTTATCTTTCTCCCATTTGGCCATTATTTCACTGATGAAGTCAAAATATGGTATAAACCACTGTTTCATTTGATAATACTATATGCCTGTCTATCTTGCTCATTCTGTGAGTCTTTTATGTTTATCCTAGAAATTTTAAAAATATTGTATTCTTTATATTTTACACTTATCAATATACTTTAACAAAACATTTACAATGATAGACTACTAAAAAATAATTGACTGTGCATCATAGCAGGTTCAATTTAGTGCCTCAGAACCAATTTTTCACAAATGAAAAAAAATCTAAAAAAACCAGCACCAGTTCCTTATGCTTTAGTCTTCTTCACATTATCAGAGATGGCTGTGGTGGCAATCCAGCCGGGATGCCCAGGAGAACCGGAGGAGGGCTTGCGCCTTCCCCAGACCATCTGGGGGTGACCGCCCTGGTTCCTTTGGGGGCCATGGGTACAGAGCTTTGAAGCGCCACACTGTAGGGGCCTGTGGTCACCACCAGGGTGCGCCTCCATGCCTTTGGAGCCCTGGACCTCAGCACTTCCTCCACACCAGGAAGTGCTGGGGGGAAGAGGAGCAGGGACACCCGGAGTGCTTCAGCCGGCACTTCCGCAACACGGGCGTGTTGGTGGGAGATTGCCGGGAAGCACCTGGAGCACATCCGGGTGTGGATAAAAGGGGCAGCCTCCTTTCATTCAAGGCTGGAGTAGGGTGAGGAGTGGACAAAGCAGGTGAAAGGAGAGTGGAGGCAGCCCGAAGAAGAGGCAAAGTGTGTGTGAGGCCTGGACTTGGGGTAAAGTGGGTTGTGTGCACTGCTTTTGTAAATAATTTGAAAAATAAACGTGTGGTGGTGTTTTGCAACATGTCTGCCTGTCTGTGTCCGGGGCTTAGTCCACAACATTTTAAAATTAGGTGCACTTAGCTCCAGTTTTATAAGGAATAGGAAAGCAGACAACACATTAAACTTACTGTTACTAAGGAAGAGGGGGAGAATTAGGTAAAAGAAAACTCTGATTAAGTTCCAGGTTGCTTTATCCTACTTAGTATTTAGATTAGTCTTGGAAAAATGAGCCAAAACTATTTGCCTTTTTTCAACAACAAAAATGTTATTTTCTTTAACTGAAAATATTACAATATCAGCATAATCACTATAGGAAAGGTTGTCTAGTGTCCACTGCTGTTACAGTTTTAGTATATATGCTTCACGTGATATGTTTTGAAACAGTCATCAATGCACATATGCACTGTTCAAGCAGATGTCAAAAGATTTTTTTGTAATATCTTTTCTTTTGCTTACCCATTACAGGATACAATGTCAGTGCCTGATCTGTACGATAGACGCCGTCCTTTGTGTTAATATACCTTAAGGGAAAGGCTTAGTGACTTCCACATTTGACCTGTTGTGAACATTGCCAATTGCTGCACTGAGGACAGTGCTTAGTCTTTCTTTTCCATTCAGTTGATCTCAATCATTTTGCCTTTTTGCCACATAGCTGCTGCACCACACAGCAGCTTGACAAGTTCATGTGACTGGAGTCACCAGGCATATTAAGGCAGTTCAGTCTTACAGTGCCATATGCATCAGTTTTCCTTTTAAGTTAAATCTATTGCAGTTCAGTTGAGGTATAGGAACTGTCCATTGTTATACAGTAATCTTAGTCAAATAAAGGGTCCATGAGTGACATCATAGATGTTGTAGTGAAACCATATTGACTGTACTTGCCATCTCACTTGCTCCCTCTACCAGTGTAAAGTATTGAGCTCCAGATGTATCAAGAGCTTGCTTCACACAGCATCTAGAACTTGATACCGAATCATTAACATTTAGATGTAATGTACTGTAGCCACAGGGGGACACTGACACTCTTCCGAAACTCCCTCTTAAACAGTATTTCAATGGGAAACAAACACACTCTTACACCTCCTTCTTGCAGGATCAGCTGCAGGCTTACTGGGTTGTGGCCTCGAACATTTAAAAGACTGAGCTGCAATCATCCTGAGGTCTCTCTCTCTTGTCCTCTCTTTCTCCAGGCACCCTTTGCTCTGGTCGCTGCTTCTGAGCTGCTCTACCCCCTTGAAAAGGAAGACTTTGTGTTCTTTTGGCAAGGTGTGGCTGAACCGCTTCTGAAAGAGTCTTATGTTTGTAACTGCCAGAGCTGCAATAAAGCTTCTGCTCCTTTGAAACCCTTTGTGACACAAGCTTGACATTAGTTACTAGTTGTAGGTCCATTTTCAAACTTTTGTATTCGAATTCAGGGTTGGAGAAGTTGGGTAGAATTGGGAAAAAGCCAGAAACCAACATTTAATGAGATGCCAGTCAATCACCTGCCACACTCAGTCTCACACCAACACTTTCTCGAATGGAGCCAATTAAAGTCAATAACTGATGAGTTTTTTTTTTACTATTTTCGATCTATCCTATCCTAGAATTCCTTGTGCTTATATATATATTTTTTCACACGCTATTTCAGTTCTGGTGAATCCAATATTTAATAGAGCTGTAGTATCTCAGCATGTTGTAAACTAGCTTGACAGCGAAACCTGGTATCTTGTTTCGTTGAGATTGTGTAATTGTTAGTCAAAAAATTAAACATAGGTATTAATTTGTCTTGCTGTGATTTTATTATTCTGCGGTGGGTTGGCACCTTGCCCGGGATTGGTTCCTGCCTTGTGCCCTGTGTTGGCTGGGATTGGCTCCAGCAGACGCCCGTGACCCTGTGTTCAGATTCAGCAGGTTGGAAAATGGATGGATGAATGATTTTATTATTTATTGACACATAGTATAAAATCAGTCAGTTTAACTCTCTTCTAATACGTTTACTGTTTTCCTATGTACACCTTCTCTTCTTAAATGGAACAGCACTGCAAAATAAAATAAAATTTGAAATTAATAGTTCCATTTCCCAAAGGAGTTTAAAGTACATTTTCAAAGCCAAACTAAATTTGTAAAACCAATGTAAACCTCCTCAAAGAATCTGGCTTGCTTAAATGTAACAACACATCTGGAAAACATGTTTAACTGTTTTTTTTCTGCATTTCTTCTTTTAAAACTTGAGGCCTCAAATGTCCCTGACAGTTTAGCATAAAACTAGGGGTAGTTTTTCAGCAATCTTTCATTCATCAGGCTTCACTCAAGAAAAAAAAAATAGCCTCATTGTCAATAGTGATAGACTAATCTTACTGTTTGTGCCAAGAACATAGTGTTTTAATGCATGCAGTTCAGATAAGGCAATACACAAAAGTATATTTTGGAAGCAAAACCTTTTCAAGGTTTCAAGTTTGGGAGTGTTATTACTTTCCAAAATATACTACAGCCTTCTAAGGAAGGAAATTTGTCTTACAATATAAAATGACTGTTAAGCAAACAAACCACTTCACTGTCATACATGAAGTCAACCAAGTTAAAAATTTTGATTTATCTTAAGATTGGTTTTAGTTAGGGGAGGACGAATTTTTAAAGTACACTGGATGTTCTTAAAATATCCAGGCATTTCACTTTGTCTCTAGGAATTCCCAAATGAAAAAGCAGGATAAAGCATAATAATGGAAATCCATACATGTGTGCAATGCCTTAAAGGAGCTCTGAGCCTTTCTATTATTGTCATAGATGACTAGAGAGATTAACACACAAGGGAAATTAGAGAAAGTGAGTGAAGAAAATGACTACATGAATAAGCTCACTTCACTGGATCGACTGCATATCAATGGGACAGACAGATTATTTGTTCCCGAGGGAGATTTGGCTTTTTTATTTATATAATGTAAAATATTAAAATAAATGTGTTACTGTATATATATTTTTTAATACATTTTTGTGTCTGATTGACATACTGGCTTCGTAAGCGGTACAATGCAAGTCTGATGGCATCCAAATGAGCAGCCCAACTTAGAAAGCACTTTTCTGAAGTAGAGACAAAAAAAAAAAAAGCTGGACTGGTAGCCCTGCTGCTTGAGAGCCTACTTTGTTCAGTTTCAGCTGTAGACCTGAAACAACAGATGGGATCCCAAGGAGGTAACAGTACTGTTGCTTTGGCCTAGGACAGATAAGCTGAAAAATTGTTGGTAGGGTAAAACCCTAAGAGCTTGGAAAGCACAATCACCTTCTTTGGACCCTGCTTCAGTTAAGTGATAAATGATTTGGTGGTGACTCACGAGTGCAAGGAAAGGGAGACTATTAGGGCACTTACCACTGATAGCTGGCAATTTGCTCACCTTAGCTACTCCTCTATTCCTATCTTGGCACAATAGGAATTGGTGCTACATGTTTTCCTGTGTACCTTAGTGTTCAAGAGGCTCCAGGGGATTTTTGTGTTTAAAGTAGGTTTATTTAGCTTGATTTTGCAAATTTGCACTTTGTGGTGTTATGAGATTTTTCTTTCGTTTGAGCACTTGGTTGATTAATTATTTTACCTGTTTTTGTTATTGTTGCACTGTTTAATTGAGTGGGTATTTTTCAAATGTTCTGTGTGTAATTGTTTCCTCTATTTAACTGGGTGGGGATTGGACTAAACTATGAAGTCAATGAAGGAAAGAGACTCTGAGCAAGAGTGTGGGACAGAAGGTTGGCATAGCTAGTTTGAGGAAAAAGGACAATAAATGGTCATAGGATACCGTGAAAGAGGCTAGTGTGGTTGCAGGAGAACAAGTTAGATAATTTCTGGTGATTTGTTTCCGGTCCAGACTGTGAGCTGTAATTGGCTTTTTTTTCTATAGCTGCCACTATAATTTGAAGTATCATTGAAGCTGGGAGCCAAGCAATTCATGGCGGCAAATCAGTTCCCCAGTCAATTGGGTAACTGGTCATTTAATTTAGCTGTTTCATTTTTGTGTTGCAGCTTTCATCTTTGTGAAGACGTTTTCAACTGGACTGTAGGGGGCATCAAAGTCAGTCCTTTGAAACTACATATAACGATTATATTTTATAGGAGACTTTTTCATGAGATAATGGACACTTCTACATTTGACTTGAAATCTTACCTTAATCTCCTCTCTTATTTCTTGACTTGTGTTGGGTAAACTTTCAATTGAGTTTTTTGGGTTGCTTTTTGGAGGTCTTTTAATGTGTTTTTTGTTTTAATTCTATCCTTCCTAAGTATGGTTCCTTGGCATAGCAATTGAAAATAAGTAATTTTAACTCACAGTTAATTCAGTTTTTTTTTTTTTTACTTGGAGGTTATAAACATTGGTGCAAGTGTATTTATTGCTGTAAATATGAAACCAAATACTTTGTCCTTGTTAGCTACAATAATGAAATATATTCTTACTATCAACCTAGAAAACAGAAACTGCAGGGTCAAATATTTTCAGAAGTTTAATATACTGTACAAACTGTTGTTCACTTGGTGCTTGTTATACTTTTGGCATTTTTCAAAGAGAAGTATAAGACCTTCATAAACCAATAGTTTAGGATTATTTCAGTTATTATGCTTCTCTAAATACATGTAAAATATTTGATAATAGTATGAATTGTATTTGCTGAAAAAAATATTTGATGTAAAATATTAACTTTTGCAATAGAAATACCTAGGTAATTTACATACACAACTTACTTGTTCTCTTTCAAAATCAGTTAAATACATGTTGTAAAATATTTGATAATAGTATGAATTGTATTTGTTAAAAAAAAATTATTTGATGTGAAATATTAGCTGGGTGGCACAGTGGTAGCGCTGCTGCCTCACAGTTAGGAGACCTGGGTTCGCTTCCTGGGTCCTCCCTGCGTGGAGTTTACATGTTCTCCCTGTGTCTGTGTGGGTGTGCTCTGGTTCCCTCCCACAGTCCAAAGACATGCAGGTTAGGTGCATTGGCGATCCTAAATTGTCCCTAGTGTGTGTTTGCCCTGCAGTGGGCTGGTGCACTGCCCAGGGTTTGTTTCCTGCCTTGTGTCCTCTGTTGGCTGGGATTGGACCTTGTAGTTAGCATATAGCAGGTTGGATAATGGATGAAAATATTAGCTTTTGCAATAGAAACACCTGGGTAATTCATATAAACAACTTACAGTACTTGTTCTCATTCAAAATCAGTTAATTTTTCAGTGAGTGAGATTCAGTGTTCTCATATTGCATATACTGTACATGTGTTACTTGTGCAATCCAGTCAAATTCAGAACAATTGGGTGTAGGTATAATTGATTTAGTTGTGTACTTATTGCCCGGCACCTATATTTTCTTTTATAAAGATGACAGAAGTAGTGAAGTTGCAATGACGGAAAATTAAAAAATAAAACGAGCAGTTTAGCACTAAATTATGAATATATATTTTGTCATAAGGACTTGTGTTTACATTCAACAAAAAGAGCAGGGGCAATTGGAGTTCCTGTGTACACCAATGCTGGAAACACACTAGACCTCTACCTCCTGTGTCCCCTTAAGGGGGAAAAGTGCTGCATACTTATGGAAACAGGCTCAACCATTTGACAGATGTGTGGACAACTAGAAGACAACTAATACCCACCTCTGCTATAACTGAGAGAGAATTGAATCAATTTATGCTAGCTAAGCATCAGGGATGAACATGAAATTTGCCTTGCCAATGTTCAAGATGACTGTACTCTGATGGCTTGATTTTATTAAAGTGCAGGTTTTAGTGAAATGGAACTCTTCATAGTTGTTATGCAAAAAATAGCAGATAGACAGAGCTTGCTAAACCAGCCAGTCATCAGTAACTGTTTCTAGTGCTGCTCCTGCCATATCCAAACCCTGCTGGGCAGTAAATGCCAGTAGGCTGCAAACAGCCAAATGTGACAACAATCGACAGAACCCAGGTGATACACCGCCACTTTGCTAGTTGCTGCCATCAACCAGCCAACCACAGATAGCTACAGTGCAACCTAGTTATAAGTTAAAACCACTAGTAGTAGGTATCATTAACAAACAGCAGCCACCAACTAATTAGTTAAAGGTGCCAGCCATAAAAACCAGCCATTCATCCTGTAGTTCACCTGCCAGTTGCCACTACTTGCTATAAGCACGTTAGCCCCAGTTCAATGGTAACATCGAAACTCAACTTCAGACCACACTCCTTTTAAGAGCCAGCACCTCTCTGAGCCACTACCCAGCCATTGAAGCCCAACAAACAGCAAATATAGGATGAGCTACTGCAAGAGTTTGCTGACACCCTTGCCACAGAGAACAAATGTGGCTGCATCAGTTAGGAGGCATTAAGCAAGCTGTACTCACATCACTTGCCCTTTGTCAAACATGAAATTGCAGCTTGGCCACTACAGGAAATGGTTGATGCTAATATTCTTCAGTCTTCAGACTGTACATGAGTAGCCCTAGCACTAGAAGGATATTAGGCAGAACCTAAGGTATGGGACTGGAAGTTAAAATTGGCACCAAAAGTATTGACATTGTGGAACCCAATGAAGTAAGCAGCTCAATACGTTCCAGTTATATCAATGAAATAATATGCATCATGAGTTTTGTCTTATATTACCTCCACTTTATTCAGGGCTTTGCTAATATTGCAACATCACTTCATTGTTTAAGCTATAAAAGCCATCCCTTTCAGTGGGATGATGAGTGTGGTATTGCATTAAAGGAATCCCTGATGAATGCCCTACTGGTACTGATACAGATCCCAATCATTTCTTCATTGTAGATACTGATTCCAAAAACATTGGAACTATTTTAGTATTGTCTCAGGCCAGCCCTGACAAGTGAGTAAGTTGTATCTTACTAAGCTGTAGTATTGTTTACACCTGAATGCAACTACTGTGGCACCAGAACACAGGTATTGGCACTAGTCAGTGCCTTGTGAAAGTTCCAGCCTAATCTGCATTACACTAGGTTCAAGTTTTGCAATGACCTTGCTTCATTGACCTAAATGCTCAACTTTAAGAAAACTGAGTAACAAATGGCAAAGGGTTTCTAGAAGGTATTCCACACCTTACTAAGACACCTAGGGCCTCATGTATAAACGGTGCGTACATCGTTCAAATCGCGATGTATAAAACCTACACTTGGCGTAAAGCCACGCACCTTTCCACGGTACCTCATGGCTTGTCGTACGCAAGTTATCCGCTCGGTTTTGCAGACTGGCGGCACCCAGCGTCAAAGCAGTGCTACTGTTCCTGTGTGGTCACTCCTTATTTTCCTGGCGCGGCTTTATAAATACACTGACACTAACCGCATATTGTTTATTAGTGTAATGCATCTGATTGTAATTAACTTGTACCAATATAATGGTCCAGGGAATAGCCATAGTATTCCAAATACCATAACTGCTTTAGCGTTGTTACTCTCACTTCTCCTTCTTCTTCTTCTTTCAGCTCCTCCTGTTAGGAGTTGCCACAGCGGATCATCTGTTTCCATATTACTCTCACTGCACCACTCGGAGTATTTATATCACTGTATCTGAGTGTGAATCACAGCAGCAGCTGATCGAAAAGAGAATTATCATTATACAGTTTCATGGACACGCTGTCTCAGCCACTGCAAAACGTTTTAAAGCCTTTCCTGTACGGACCTCGCGGTTCAGAAACAGTTTCATCCTAAGAACTTTAAATGCACTCAATCAATTGCACCTTGTAGAACTGTTTGTACTTATAAGTACAATCACCTCACTGTAAACTTGCACTACAGTTATAATATCGCACAACCTGAGCCACTTTATAAAGCGCATATTTACATATGATGACGATATCATTTTTAAGGTGAAATGCAGCAAAATGTTTATTAAATTATACAGATAAAACTTTAACTTCATTTAAATAATCTATATTTTTCACTGGGAGTATCGTTAAGGATAGAATAATTAACCATGTACTACGAAGATATTTCAATGTATTTTAAACGTTTTCAAGAATTGGCGCTAAGCTTACAGATGGCTTAACTTCTATTACAGAGCTGATTGTATGGCGATCGGTTACTTGGGGAAAGAAAAGCACTGACTGCAGTGACGGCTACTCCAATATATATTGAATATAAAACAGAAAGAGAAAATAACAACACAGCTAAAAAAGCAGCGACAAATTTCGGCAAAAGTTAAATGCTTGTGTCATGAGCACGAGGCGGCTATGCAGTGTCTGCAACGGACGTGGCCATCCACCGTGCATAAGCTACCATACTGATGTGCGGGCGAAGGTGCCACCAATTCTTCCTCTGCCCAGTGCCACCACAAGCCTAGAGCCGCCCCTGAGTACTGCTGCAATAAAATATTTAATCGAAGTGAAACACATGTTTAATAACGTGCTTTAACTCCTTGCATGATGAAAATGATATCACGTATACATCTCAGTATTTTAGTTATTCAGAGAGCTGTAATATCACGAATGTAATGGATTCTGTGTCCAGTTGGAGGAAGAGAGCTGGTTTAAGAAGCAAGTAGTGATTCACACACATAGAGCACATAGAAGATCACATACAAAACAAAGCATTTAAAGTGCTACTTTAATTACGATGTGATTTGAGAAACTGGTTAATTAAACGATTTTAAGATGAAGTTTATGATGTTCTACTTTAATGACAAAATAAACTACGTGATTAAAGTGGAAATTTCAAATTTGAAGTTGACATTTCGTGCTTTTTCCCCACTGTGTGCCTTTTTTCTCTGTACCCTAATAAGCTTTCATATGACACTCAGACAGTGGGCTACAACTCGGGTTTTCACAGCGACTTTGATATGTGACTTCTTTTTTATTTCCGGCACTGTGCGATTTTGTGAATGTGAGCTTTCAAGTTTCTCCAACACGCTAAGTCACTTGATCAACTTCCTTTTGTTGATTATACCACAGTTTATTTGAACAAATAGTATGTTTTTCCTTTGCCTCCACTTGGTATTCGCTGAAATTCTTATACAGTATTTTCCCCCGTGCTTTGACAATTGCCTTTTCACAGAAGGCTGCGCTTAAGGGCGATTTATATTGATTTGCATATTCAAAGAGGTGTAATTCGGGGAGGAGTTGGGACGTTACATAAAGCGCGTTCACGAGCGTTAGTTTTCACGCTGATCGGGATTTATGTAGCGGAAGAATGTGGAAGTTGGAGTACGCACAGATTCCTGCATCTGGATTTTTCTGTGCGTAAGCACATTTTGGCTTTTGTGCTTACGCCATGTTATAGTGCGAGTTCTACGCACGGCGTTATACATGAGGCCCCTGGCCTCAGTAAAAGTGCCGTTGGCTAATGAGACGTTTCAGAACTACTTTACTATATACATTGTTTATCACCAGAAGCTAATATTATTAGTTTACTTGAGCTGCTTGCTGTTTAACATACTGTTTAACTGTTTAACATATATATAATCCTTGGTGGTTTTGGCAAACACAGCAGAACACTGTATTAAAGTGGTATTCGATAATGTTACAAAGGTGATTTAAAGTTGATTCATTCAAAGCTAACAACCACTAAAAATCTCAACTCTCCATTAGCATCAAAGCCTAAAATAAAAAATTGTCCAACAAAAAAAAGTTACTAATGGCTACTAAATGGTTATTAAACAGTATCCCCATTCAGCTATAGAAAATATTGCACTTCATTCTGTTCAATTGTGGCTTTGCTCCATTGGATTTGTGGCAATTTTTTATTTTTTTTAATCTCTTTATTTTTAACTTCAAAATGTGGTTAATGATGATCGTTCACTGGTATTGCAAACTTAATGATAATATGAATGTGGTTAAAAAAGGTGGAATTTTCAAAAACATAAGGCCATGCTCTGATAAAAATGTGTAATTAGTTTATCACAAATTTATTGCCACATGTGACACACTCCCAGTCCGACAAAGAGATTGACAACACTGCGTGATCATTTTCTCTATTTCTGTGCTCGTTTCACTGATCATTTGAATCATACTCAATTCATGAAGAGGGGAAACTCTCCTCTCTTTAAATGCTGTCTGTGGGTTGTCAAGGAACTTCAAATGTCAACACAGGTTAAAAAGTACTGCTCTAAGATAAATATCGTACTGTAAAAACTGTAATACAGTGAGTCAATAAAATTGTTATATCAAAGTAGTTGAGAAAAAAAATGCAGCAGTTGCTTCCTTTAATCACATGCTCCATTTTTTGATGGTCTTATTTAAACTTTGTAAGCACTGACGAAATCGTCTGGAGCACCACAGTGGCTGATGGAAACTGTAATCCCAACTTTGGCATTTTCATTTGCAGATAAGATGAAGGAGGTGGAGGGGGAAATATATATTAAATACCTTTCTTGATGAATCAGGTGTACAAAACTGATTATGCTCACAAATACACCACATGGCAAGCACTTACTCAACATGTCTTCTTTGAGTTTTGCTGAACATTGCTCCTTTCACTTTGCTTCAGCATATGGCCTACATTCCCATATTGTTCAGGGACAACAGGGAGACAGACAACTCAGCAAAAGACAACAGGGCAACAGACAGCCCAGCGAAAAGACAACTCAGCGAAAGATAATTCGTTAAAAAGACAACTGGGTGACAGACAACTCGGCGAAAAGACAACTCGGTGAAAAGACAACTCGGTGACATCCATTATCAGTTAGGTAATAGTTAGGTTCAAACAGATTTTTTATGATATTTAAATGACAACGGGTGCTGAAAATTCCACAGAATCACCTGCTTTATGAGAGTCTCAATACGTTGAGAGTAAAGATATTCCTTAAGCCGTACTCTGGCAGTGTCTTAAATGGGTTTGAGTCCTACCTGGCTGGTAAAAAATTCTTTGTTAGTTGTGTTAATTATACTGCAAAGACACATGATATCATATACAGTGGAACCTCGGTTCACGACCGTAATTCATTCCAAAACTCTGGTCGTACCCCGATTTGGTCGTGACCCGAAGTAATTCCCCCATAGGATTGTATGCAAATACAATTAATCCATTCCAGACCGTACGAACTGTATGTAATATTTTTTTTAAGATTTTTAAGCACAAATATAGTTAATTACACCATAGAATGCACAGCGTAATAGTAAACTAAATGTAAAAACATTGAATAACATTAAGAAAACCTTGAACAACAGAGAAAACTAACATTGCAAGAGCCTTACAAACCGCTCGCTGTAAACACTTTTTTCAATGAGTTTTAAGCACAGGGAAAAAAATTGATATTTGAAAAGTCCGTAATTTAATAAACAAGAAAAGTAACATTGCAACAATCAACGCTACCAACCGAGAAATGAACATTTGAAAAATCCGTAATACAAAAACTAACCATAAACCACCAAGAAAACTAACCTTGCATGAGTCAAGTTCTGGCATGAAGGAAGTGAGGAGGAACTGGGTGGAGAGGAGGTTACAGTTTTGATGGAGAGTCCGGCTCTGCGAGGGAGGAATGTTCTCCTTCAGGTGTTTTCTCTGTTCTGATTTCTTGGGTTTCTGGTGTTTTTAGCCGTTAGCTGGTGGATCAGACTTTGCAAAATAGCTGTCTACTGTGACTTGCCTTTTCCTACACATTAAAATTTTTCGGAAATGCGAGGCGACATTGTCGTTCATCATGTTTACCACTCTGTTCATTAACCGCTTTGTCAGGGTGGTTCTTCTCAAAAAAATCCTGGTGCTCGTTCCATTTTTCCATGATGGCTTTTATCACATCACTTTTTATAACCGTCCTTTCCTCTTCTATTCCGGAGGACTGCTACTCTGTGAGCAACCTAAGCTGCTCCTGCTGGAGTTCAGCGAGTTCCTCTGTCGTCAGCTCCTCCATGTGATCCAGGACCAGCTCCTGGATGTCCTCATTGTCCACTTCAAGACCCATGCTCTTGCCAATGGACACAATCTCATCCACAACAGACAGCTCAAAGCTTTCTGAAACCTGTTCAGGAACGCATTCAGGCCAAAGTTTCTTCCAGGCCAATATCAAGGTCCGGTGTGTGATGTCTTCCCAGGCTTTATCAATGAGGCTGATGCAATGAACAATATTAAAATGGTTCTTCCAGAACTCTTTCAGGGTCAAAGACATCTCCTTGGTCACATTGAAACACTTGGTGAATAGTCCTTTGGTGTACAGCTTCTTAAAATTTGAAATAATCTGCTGGTCCATGAGCTGCAGAAGAGGAGTCGTGCGACAACCTTAATAAAGTCGTACTCCTCGACCATATCGTCAACCAAATTTGGAGGGTGTGCCGGTGCATTGTCCATCAGAAGAAGGCATTTTTTAGGCAGGTTATTCTCTTCAAGATATTGCTGAATGGCTGGAGCAAAAGCTTTGTGCAGCCATTCCAAAAACAAGGTCCTTGTGACCCAACCCTTTGTGTTTGCCCTCCACATCACGGGCAGTCTGGCATTGTTTACATTGTGCTGCTTGAAAGCACAAGGGTTCTCAAATTGGTAAACGAGTAGCAGCTTGATTTTTACGTCACATTAGCACACAGCAAAACGGTTAACCTGTCATTCATTGGTTTATGGCCGGGCATAGCCTTCTCTTTCTGGGTAATATAGGTTCTCTTCGGCATCCTCTTCCAGAACAATCCAGTCTCGTCACAGTTGAAGACTTGTTGTGGGATGTAGCCTTCGTCCTCCAGTATTTTGTGAAATTTTTCACAAATTCTTTCGCAGCTTCAGCGTTGGAACTAGCAGCCTCTCCATATCTTAACACACTATGAATGCCACTTCTCTTGCGAAACTTTTCAAACTATCCTCTACTGGCTTTAAATTCTTAACTTTCGTCACTCATAGAAGAATAGTTTTGCAGAAAATCGCCATGAATCTTCCTGGCTTTCTCGCATAACATCGCTTACGCTCTCCCCTGCAAGTTGCTTCTCGTTCAGGCACACTAGCAACAGTTTTCCACCTCTTCCAGCACTTGAGGCCTATGCCTGGTTAACACTGTAACTCCTTTTGCAACATGAGCTGCTTTAATGGCCTCTTTCTGCTTTACTTCTTGTACTCGGTGGCAAGATCACTAACACAAATGCCACGCTCATACTTTTCAATAATTTCTTTCTTTACTTCGATTTCAATTTTCTTCAAACCTTTCTTCTCACCACTCTTTCATTTACTTAGAAGCCATGGGTAACTGCAAAATAACACAAAATACTATAGAGCACAAAGAGTTCACAGCGAAAGCATGCACGTCTGACTGAGAACAATGCACATGGACAGGCTGAACACGTGCTTAAATACAGTAATCGGCGCGTATGAATCGAAAGGCAAATGAAACAGAGCACAAAGAGTTCACAGTGAAAGCAAGCACGCACGTGCAAGCACGCACGTCTGACCAAGAACAATGCAACCCATGCGGAAATCATTGGTGCGCACATACCGAAAGGGAAACTGGCTCCTTCGTATACCGAGTGTGTGGTTGTGAACAGATGCCAAAGTTTGGCAAACTTTTTGGTCGTAACCTGATTTGTACGTGCTCAGAGATGTTCGAGAACCGAGGTTCCACTGTATGTTGTTCCACAAGGCTCTATCCTGGGTCTGCTGCTGTTTTCGAGTTACATGCTTTCATTAGGCCAGATTATCTCAGGGCATAAAGTGAGCCACTACAGCTATACTGATGACACACAACTGTATTTATCAATAGTGCCTGTTGACCCTGACACTCTTGATTCACGGACACAATGTCATACTTGTGTTTCTGAATGGATAAGTAGTAATTTTCTCAAACTAAATAAAGAGAAAACAGAAATTTTACTCATGGGCAAAAATGGATATAATGAGGTTATTAGAAATAAACTTGAGGCATTAGAATTAAAAGTCAAGACGGAGGTAAAGAATTTAGGGGTAACTATTGACTCTAACCTGAATTTTAAATCACATATTAATCAGATTACTAGGACAACATTTTTTCACTTAAGAAATATAGCAAAAGTTTACCTCTTATGACACTGCAAGATGCTGAGAAATTAATTCACGCCTTCGTTTTCAGTCGACTAGATTACTGTAACGCACTCCTCTCAGAACTACCCAAAAAATACATCAATCAATTGCAACTAGTGCAGAATGCAGCTGCTAGAATCTTAACCATGAAAAGAAAATCTGAGCACCAGTTTTGATGTCACTTCATTGGTTACCTGTGTCATTTAGAATTGACTTTTAAATACTGCTTATGGTTTACAAAGCCTTAAATAATCTCACTCCGTTCTATATTTCAGAATGTTTTTCACCTTACACTCCAAATCTTAATCTTAGATCTTCAAATGAGTGTCTGCTTATTAATCCAAGAGCTAAACTTAAAAGAACGGATTAATTGCCAAACTTCCAATCATATGGATTCCATGCAGAAAGGAGTGGGTCCAAAAGGATTGATGACGGAGGTGATGTCAGCAGAGGAACAGCTATCCATCTTCTGTTTGGCAGATGGAGGAAAGCAGCAGAACTCAGCACCAACCCCTGGTTTAGTAGGAAATTACATTTTCCAGAGCCTTGAGCTACCTCCAAAACACATGCACTTGATACCTGTTAGTGAAAAAGCAAACACCAAACAATGCAGTGAAGTGTTTATTTACAGCATTCACCCATTAGTTTGATCTTTTATTAGAAAATAACTCCTCAATCGGTATTTGGCCTAAAAGGCATTGCTGTTGGCTCAAAGAGTCCTCACATTTTCTTAACATCATGACCAAGTGAAAATTCAGACAATTCAGCTCAATTCACACATTAATAATGACAGAGCTAAAAAACCCTTATCCATTCACTAAACTGACACCGATCAACTGTTAGCAGAGTCTGTCTGTTTCCCCATATACACTGTACCATGTACTAGTTGACATGGCAACATATAGGGATGAAGAGGTTGAGTGGCCCAATGCAAAAAGTGCTTTTGATCCATGCATAGCTATGAAACAAATAGTTGATATTACTGTTAGGTAACCTTGAGAAGCAAAGGATAACAATAGGCAATCCAATTCAATATGAAAATAATGGTATTTTTGTGTATTGTTTTAGCATCTTTAATAAAAAGATAGTTTCAAATCTTTGGAGACATGCATGGGAATGCCACTCTTTCTTAGTTTGCGACAAAGAACATATACCAAAATTCTTTTGTATCTCCTATAAGTATAATATGATACATTGCTCTGTTAACAAATGATTGCCAAACATAAAAATTGTGTTAATGGATTGATACCCTGCAAAAGTGTAAGACTTGAACTAACAGACACTTCCAGGATGCAGTTAACACCCATTTTACAAGGTGTCCTGGAATTAAAGTTTTGGAGAGAGTGAGAGAGAAAAGATGTTGGTTAATAGAAATGTCTTCAGGTCATGAGACAGTAGTTGTTGCAATGGATTTCAATGATATACTTATATACAAAGGCACAGCATGAAAAAAAAAACAAATGGCTGGAACACCTTCATTCTGACAGTAGGCAGTAAATGTTTCGAAGATGAGAAAAACTGAAGCATATTTCATTTTTAATTGTAAGATTCTAGAGGTCTGTCATGTGGCTAACCATTAGACTATAGTTCATTAAGTCCATTAGATGATAGCACTGACTCCACATAGGAGGAGTGCAACCAAGTTGCTATTTAAAGACAAATAATTTAGAAAGTGAGTGAACAACCTTACTTTAAGAATAATATAGAACTCGGGGGGTGGAGGGAAGTCAAAATCCGCTGGGTGCTGGGGGTCCTATCTTGACCCTGTGGGCAAAGAAAAGCTACCTGTAGCTGCGTTTTCCCAAAATTACCAAACTTCAGCAGCTTCAACTCAAAAAATGGAATTCAACAAAAGATTGATTCCACAGACAAAATATCTTAATTTTTAAAAGTTTAGTTAAGTTTTAAAGTAAAACAATTCACACACAAAAAAAGGAAAATTAAAAAAGCAAAAAAGGAAAAATGAATGGTAAGAAAAGTTCAATTCTAAGCTTAATCTTGTTAAATTTGAAATCGTTACTATTTACTTACCATTTCTGAACCATTTCAAAACGTTTCAGAACCATTTCTAAACAGACAGAAAACTATGTTTATCCCATTTCTCACTTGAAAATAGGTCTTTCAAGTCCCTCTTTACTGGGACTTGTTCTTACCACAATTAAGCTTATTATCACACTGTTACTCAGTTATAGTAAGAAGGTTCTATCTCTTACTAACTTACAGGGGGAAAAGACTATACCATAAGTTATGACTATGAAAGAAATTTATATTCTTTTCAAATTAAGCAAACATTAATATGAGTTTAACTCAAAACTTTAACTTTCTAAGGTTGGCTCTTACACTACCCATGACTTAAGAAATGATTCTGCCTTTACCCCATTATTCAGTTTAAGTAACCTTCATGCCAGAAGATCCTGCACAGAGGAGTATGTGTTTAGTTGACAAGCTGATGAGGCACTCCACATGGTTAAAAGGAATTCAATACCTGTGATAGATAGATAGATAGATAGATAGATAGATAGATAGATAGATAGATAGATAGATAGATAGATAGATAGATAGATAGATAGATAGATAGATAGATAGATTGCATCTTCTACTCTAACTACAGCAGAGGAAGCATTACAAGCAAACCAATCTGAGCCTTCAATTTAACAATGGATGAGGCAGAGGACTTGTGGGTTGGTGCCTTTACTGCTTTGGTAGCCTTTCTTTTACAGTTCTTTGTAGCAATCTTAACAGAACAATATTGAGTAGTTGAAAGTAATCCATTTTAGAAAGAAGAATTTTGACATTGAATTTGTGCCATTTTTTGTTCTTCTGTCCTTGAACTAGGTAATTGGGAGCTTTTGTGGCATGTCAGGGTCCCCTATTATTCATATAGCACTTAGCATGTCATTTGTCTAAGACTGCATTTAATAAGCAGAAAGCAACTATCCACTTAAAAAGAGACAAGGGAATACATTACAAATGGTTGGAATAACAACATTATAACTCTGTATAACTGACAAAGGTGGAAAAGTTCCATGTTGGAAAAATGCCACACAGGCACCTTCCTGGACAGTCAGATTTTTAATGGCATAAACTTGGGAGAGATCTTAGACTTTACCTCATCAGGAGTAGGACAGGTAGAACCAGAGGTTTTCATCCTGATCTTGACAAAAGAGGAAAATGGGTGTTAAACACAAATCCTTAATGAGGCTCCCTTTAAACTAGTTCCCATAAGAACTACATCAGACTTTCTCAATAGACACTACTATTTATTTGCAGGAGTTGGGTAACATAGGCTGCTATAAATGCAAGTGAAACGTGACAGTTTTAGGGGCACAAATAATGGTAAAATAATCTTAAAGAGAAGCTTTCTGTACATAGGTTAAAATTGAACATCTTGTTGTAGAAATTTACTGGATTCATAGTTTAATTTATTAACTCTTTTATCATCTTATATTTCCAGATGGCATATATGCAGACAGTAACTAAACTAGAATATTTTAATACATACTTTACAAACAAATGTTGACTATTCACAGTCAGAGAAAGGATTGCCTTGCCTGTTTACGGAGGTGGCCACCTCAACCGACTCTAAAGTATAAATGGATGGATGAGATAAGAACAACCCTTGCTTAACTGGGGTAGTGCGCATTTGGAGACCCTGGGGGGAAAAAAAGAACAAGGATAATGGACTAATATTATTATGTGTCTGAAAACTGCCTGGATTTTGGGGTTGGTCTGGGGCGAAGGGTTTTTTCTCTTTTAAGTAATTTATGAAAAAGTTTGGGAACCCCTCTCAGCCTGCATAATAATTTACTCTACTTTAAACAAAAAAGATAATAGTGGTATGTCTTTCATTTCCTAGGAACATCTGAGTACTGACTGGGGTGTTTTCTGAACAAAGGCTTTTAGTGAAGCAGTATTTAGTTGTATGAAATTAACACTAGAATTACCAGAGCCTATGAAAAAACTTGTAGATCCGTCCCACCTTAAATCGCTTCTTAAAACCGTTCTCACCTCTCCGCCAGCGTCTTTTGTAATCTAATTGTGCTGATAAAGAAAACTGCAAGTAGCCGGCTATTCCATCCCCCACCGACTTAGAACATGCACAAACTTCTCCCAGCTCATGCCTTGATTGATTATCTGGCAGTGAAGTGGTGTTTTAGAGTGGAAATAATAGATCATTATTTGGAATACACGCATTTCACGTGTGTTCCGTTTCTTCAGTAATCCATGGAAAACACAATTTTAAAACAGAAATGTTTTTCATATTGTAGTAGTTGTGACAGATTAAGGGTTTTCCTCGCACCCTTGTACCCTCAGACCACACGTCAGACACCAGATAAAAAGTCCAATAATGATTTATTATTATAATAATTGTGCACAAAGCACGCTCCTCTCCACAATTCCCAATAAACAAACAATACTCAAATAACCAATAAATCACAATCCTCCACTCCCAGACGCTTAGCCACCCTGCCTCCCAACTCAGCTCTCCATCTGGGAGCTCCCACAGTCCTTTTATACTCCCTGACCCGAAGGTGTTCCTGCCCAACAGTCCACAAGTCCTTATTCCTTCCGGGTCAGGGTAAATAGTCCTTTTCTTCAACCCGGGAGCACGTCGTTTCTTCCTGTCACGTGACCGTGATCCCGGGTCATAGGGCACATAAGAGCCTACGAGCCCCCTTACAGCGACGCCTGGTGGCCCCCAAGGTATCCAGCAGGGCTGTGTACAAACACTACATAGTCCATGATGCCCTGCTGGAACTCGGGGCATGATCATGCTGTCGGGAGAGCTCCTCCTGGCGGCCTGGGGGTGAGGGCCGGAGAAAAATGCCGGCAATCCACCACATAGTAAATGACAAAATGTAGGCATAAACTATATAATGTATGAAGCCTGAAGTCCAAATATCAAAGAAACAGTTTCACAAAAGGTACAAATATAACAGAACAAGTATGCTTTTATTCAAAAATATAACTGCAGAAAAAAAGCCGCCTTAGCATGCCACTCTGAAACATACTTATTACAATTGCCACAGTAGCGTAATGGTGTCAGCTGCTGACTAGTGATTAAAAGGTCATGAGTTTGATCCTGCATGATTCCATTTTGAGAAGTAAACTGCTCTTATTCTTACTATTTTAAAATAAAAACATACATTTGATTTCAGTGTTTAGCAGCCAGTGTAATTTATGATACTTGTAAAGGTTACTTTTTTTTTAATTCATTTTTCATTCTCTCAGTCATGTTCAAGATCCTTTCCTACATCGCCCCAATTTGACACTGCTGTTTTCACATAAAGATGCACTGTAGCTCTGCAGTGTACTTGTGACTGTATTCTCGTACCAATGCTTGCGAACTGAAGTGCCTGTGTGCACTTTTCGTGGCATTACATGTCTATTTTTTGAGCATGCCCGTGTCACTCAAACACAGGAACATATGTTGGTGTACAAGTATAACAAAACAAGTGCACTTTTATTCTAGACTATAAGTGAAGAAAAAATAAAGCAAGTTACAGTAGGCGGTTGATATGACAGCTTGCGTGGTGCAATGCTAAGAACTGCTGATTTCCGATTCTTGCTATATAAAATCATCACATTCAAATATTAACAATTCCCACACACCCTTCCTACATTCACGACATGTGTACTTGTTGCAGTGTACACATCTCTCTGTGCTATGTTTCCTATTACACTGAATGAGCACCTGACACTGTACTTTCTTCCCTATATAAATAACATTCGAGCTATAGAGCTTCTCCAAATAAATCACATTTGAGCTATAGCGCGTCTTTATGTGAAAACAGCAGTGTCAGATGGCGGGGGGGATGGATCATGAACGCGACTGAGAGAATGGAATTGAATAAAAAAAAAAAAAAAACTAACCTTTACAATTAACATGAATTTACACTGGCTCTTACAGACTGACTGAAATCAAATGTATGTTTTTATTCTAAAATAGTACAGTACATGCAATATTATTTGAAAACGAACAGTGTCAGATCGGGTTTGAATATGCGCCCGATCTGATGCTGTTCATTTTCAGATAATATTGCATGTACTAATGTAATAGAAAACTGCTGCACTGAATAAGCTGACGCCTTCTGTAACAGTGTCAGCATGTATTCAAACCCGATCTGACGTTGTTCGTTTTCAAATCAAATGTATGTTTTTATTTTAAAATACAGTGGAACCTCGGATCACAACCATAATTCGTTCCAAAACTCTTGTCGTAAACCAAGTTGGTCGTAAACCGAAGCAATTTCTCCCATAGGATTGTATGTAAATACAATTAATCCGTTCCAGACCGTACGAACTGTATGTAAATATGTAAAGATTAAGCACAAATACTGTATAGTTAATTACACCATAGAATGCACAGTGTAATAGTAAACTAATGTAAAAACATTGAATAACACTGACACAAAACACCCAGGCTCCCTGCTCAGCTACTCGAGCAGGCTCGCTCGCTCTCTCTCTCTCTCTCTCTGTAGCACACCCCCCACTGTCAGCCCCCCTTTGTCAGCGGCACTCGCTTGCGCTCTCTCTTTCTCTGTAGCACACACATACACGCCCCGTCAGCAGCATGCGCTCGCTTTCTCTCTCTGTAGCGCACACACCCCCTTCCCCCCTCTGTCAGCAGCACGCCCTCGCTCGCTTGCGCTCTCTCTCTCTCTGAACAGAGGGGAACATTTGAACAAATCCGAACTTTAATTTAAGAACCAACCACAAGCAACCAAAAAACATTGCAGAAGTTAATGTTAATAGCCTTACAGCCCGATCGCTGTAAACACTTTTTTTAAAATGAGTTTTAAGCACAGCGGAAAAAAAGGAACATTAGAACAAATCCGAACTTTAAAAACCAACCACAAGCAACCAAAAAACATTGCAGGAGTTCATGCTAATAGCCTTACAGCCTGATCACTGTAAACACTTTTTTTTAAAATTAGTTTTAAGCACAGGGAAAAAAGCTAACATTTGAAAAAAGAGAAAAGTAACATTGCAACAATTCACGCTAGGAACTGAAAAATTAACTTTTGAAAAATCCGTAATACAAAAACCAGCAAGAAAACTAACCTTGCATGAGTCGAGTTCTGGAATGAAGTGTTTTCTATCTTGTGATTTCTTGGGTTTCTGGTGTTTTTAGCTGTTTAGCTGGTGGGTGCGAAAGCCTCATGCAGCCATTCCAAAAAGAAAGTCCTTGTGACCAAACCCTTCGTGTTTGCCCTCCACATTACTGGCAGTCTGGCTTTGTTTACATTATGCTGCTTGAAAGCACGAGGGTTCTCAAATTGGTAAATGAGTAAACTGGTAAACAGTTTTTCCACCTCTTGTAATTTCTTTCTTTACTTCGATTTCAATTTTCTTCAAAACTTTCTTCTCACCACTCTTCACTTGCTTAGAAGGCATAGTTGACTGCAAAAACACACAAAATACTGTAGAGCAAAAGAAGGAGAGTGCACGTCTGACTGAGAACAATGAACGGGTTGAATGAAAAGGCCAGGCAGGCACGCGGCTTGCTCGCTTTCTCTCTCTCTCTTTCTCTCTCAGCCTGCCTGTGCCGGGGGGTGGAGTTGGAAGGATGGTTTGCGTGCATGTACTGCCTGCTTCTCAGAGAGAGAGTCTCAGCTGTACCCCTCTTCCCCTATGCAGAAGGCAGGCAGTACGTGCCTTGAACCATCCCTCCCCAACTCCACCCCCCGGCACAGGCAGGCAAACACGTGCAGCAATCTCCCCCTCCCCCTCCCCAGCAGGCACTTGGCTAGCTCTATTTCTCTCTCTCTCTCTCTCTCTTGCTCGCTCACTTGCTGCACAGGAAATGCACAGGGAGAGACTGAACATGCACAAACCGAAAGGTAAACTGGCTTGTTCGTATACCGAGTGTGTGGTTGTGAACCGAGGCAAAATTTTGGCGAACGTTTTGGTCGTGAACCAAGTTGTATGTGAACCGAGACGTTCGTGAACCGAGGTTCCACTGTAGTAAGAATAAGAGCAGTTTACTTCTCAAAACTGAATCGTGCAGGATCAAACTCATGCCCTTTTGATTACTAATCAGCAGCTGATACCATTACGCTACCATGGCAGTTGTAATAAGCTTGTTTCAGTGTGGCATGCTAAGGCAGCTTTTTTTCTGCAGTTATATTTTTAAATAAAAGCATATTTGTTCTGTTATATTTGTACCTTTTGTGAAACTGTTTCTTTGATATTTGGACTTCAGGCTTCATACATTATATAGTTTATGCCTACATTTTGTCATTTGCTACTACAATATAAAAAACGTTTCAGTTTTAAAAATGTGTTTACACGGATTACTGAAGAAACGGAACACACGTGAAATGCATGTATTCCAAATAATGATCTATTATTTCAACTCTAAAACTCCACTTCACTCCCAGATAATTAATCAAGGCATGAGCTGGGAGAAGTTTGTGCACGTTCTAAGTCGTGGAATAGCCAGCTACTTGCAACTTTTCTTTATCAACACATTTAGATTAACAAAAGACGCTGGTGGAGAGGTGAGAATGGTTTTAAGTAAAGATTTAAGGTGGGACGGATCTACAAGTTTTTTCATAGGCTCTGGTAATTCTATTGTTAAATCAAATGTGAAAAACTGTCTGTGCAAAAATTTGGGTACCCTTACAATTTTGCTGAAATGAATGCATGTACAGTAATTGCTCAGTACTGATTACCTGCAACACCAAATTGGTTGGATTAGTATGTTAAGCCTTGAACTTCATAGACAGGGGTGTCCAATCATGAGAAAAGGTATTTAAGGTGGTCAATTGCAAGTTGTGCTTCCCTTTGACTCTCCTCTGAAGTGTGACATCATGAGATCCTCAAAGCAACTCTCAAAAGATCTGAAAACAAAGATTGTTCAGTATCTTGGTTTACGGAAAGGCTACAAAAAGCTATCTCAGAGGTTTAAACTGTCAGTTTGAACTGTAAGGAATATAATCAGGAAATGGAATGGCACAGGCACAGTTTCTGTTAAACCTAGGTCTTGCAGGCCAAAAAAAATACAGGAGCGGCAAATGTGCAGGATTGTGAGAATATTTACAGACAACCCACTGATCATCTGGTGTATCTGAACATTGTTCTACAGTTCAGCACAATTTGCACAAAGAACATTTGTATGGCAGGTTTCTGCACTCTTGACACAGTCGCTTGTTGTATACAAATGCTCATTTAGACAAGCCAGATTTATTTTGAAACAAAGTGCTTTGGAGTGATGAAACAAAAATTGACTTATTTGGTCATAACAAAAAGCGATTTGCATGGCGGAAAAAGATCACCGCATTCCAAGAAAAACACCTGCTACCTACTGTCAAGTTTGTTGAAGTTTCCATCATGCTGTGGGTCTGTGTGGCTAGTTCAGGGACTAAGGCCCTTGTTAAAGTTGAGGGTTGGATGAATTCAACCCAATATCAACAAATTCTTCAGGATAATGTTCAAGCATCAGTCACAGAGATGAAGTTATGCAGCGGTTGGATATTCCAGCAAGACAATGACCCAAAACAGTTTGAAATCTACAAAGGCATTCATGCAGAGGGAGAAGTACAATGTTTTGGAATGGCAGTCACAGTCCCCTGACTTGAATATCATCGAAAATCTATGAGATGATTTGAAGCAGGCTGTCCGTGCCCGGCAGCAATCAAATTTAACTGAAGTGGAGAGATTTTGTATGGAAGAATGGTCCAAAATACCTTCATCCAGAATCCAGACACTCATCAAAGGCTATAGGAGGCGTCTAAAGGCTGTTATATTTGCAAAAGGAGACTTAACTAAGTATTGATGTAATATCTCTGTTGGGGTGCCCAAATTTATGCACCTGTCTTATTTTGTTATAATGCACATTGTATATTTTCTGTTAATCCAATAAACGTAATGTCACTGCTGAAATACTACTGTTTCCATAAGGTATGTCATATATTAAAAGGAAGTTGCTACTTTGAAAGCTCAGCCAATGATAAACAAAAATCCAAAGAATTAAGAGGGGTTTCCAAAATTTTTTAAATGAGAGTATATACTGTATTTGGTTGTTGCAATTTATGTTTGTATAGTATTTTTTATATAAGACTAATCTAATACAGTTATTTTCACCTTGTTTGTTTCTTACAGTTATTGTGCTGAGGTTGTGTAATTTATATTAGATATCATATCAGTATTGCAGGAAAGGGTCCGAGGGCGTTTTCAGGTTGCTCTGCTATCCGACTCACATAAACCATCTTCGGTGGTGATGTATACCGATATCGGCCAGGGAAGGTTCAAGCTTTATAAACTGTTGAGGATCCTAAAAACATTATGGAATGCATGACGTCTTGGTGACTCATGATTAATCTTTACTGCTATTATCTCTGTCTTTAATGTTGCCATGAAGTGGTGTCACAATTATATTGAAAGGATGTGGGCTTCACAAGCCAGATCAGGCCTCCTTTGCCTGCCTAAATTAGACCTCATTCCATATACAACTATAATTCCAATTAAGTTGGGACATTGTGTAAAACGTAAATAAAAACAGAATACAATGATTTGCAAATCCTTTCCAACCTATATTCAATTGAATACACTATGAAGACAAGATATCTAATGTTAAAACTGATAACTTTACTGCTGTTTTGCAAATCTTCACTCATTTTGAATTTGATGCCTGCAACACGTTCCAAAAAAGCTGGGACAGGGGCAGCAAAAGACTGGGAAAGTCGAGGAATGTTTAAAAAACACCTGTTTTAAACATTCCACAGGGGGTGAACAGGTTAATTGGAAACAGGTGTTTATCATGATTGGGTATGAAAGGAGCATCCCCAAAAGGCTCAGTCATTCACAAGCAAGGATGGGGCAAGGTTCACTACTTTGTGAACAACTGCGTTGACAAACAGTCCAGCAGTTTAAGAACAATGTTTCTCAATGTACAATTGCAAGGAATCTAGGAATTTCATCATATACTGTCCATAATATCTCAAAAGATTCAGAGAATTTGGAGAAATCTCTGCACATAAGCGGAAAGGCCAAATACCAACACTGGATGCCCGTGACCTTCGATCCCTCAGGCAGCACTGCATTAAAAACTTACATCATTCTGTCAAGGATATTACCACGTGGGCTCAGGAATACTTCAGAAAACCATTGCCAGTTAACACAGTTTGTCGCTACATCTACAAGTGCAAGTTAAAACTCTACCATGCAAAGCGAAAGCCATATATAAACAACACCCAGAAACGTCGTCAGATGGACTGATGCAAAGTGGAAAAGTGTGCTGTGATCTGACGAGTCCACATTTCAAATTGTTTTTGGAAATCATGGACATCGTGTCCTCCGGGCCAAAGAGGAAAAGGACCTTCCGGATAGTTATCAGCGCAAAGTTCAAAAGCCAGCATCTATGATGGTATGGGGGGTGTGTTAGTGCCCATGGCATGGGTAACTTGCACATCTGTGAAGGCACCATTAATGCTGAAAGGTACATACAGATTTTGGAGCAACATATGCTGCCATCCAAGCGACGTCTTTTTTAAGGGATGTCCCTGCTTATTTCAGCAGGACAGTGCGAAGCCACATTCTGCATGTGTTACAACAGTGTGGCTTCGTAGTAAAAGAGTGCGGGTACTAGACTGGCCTGCCTGCAGTCCAGACCTGTCTCCCATTGAAAATGTGTGGCGCATTATGAAGCGCAGAATACGACAATGGAGACCCTGGACTGTTGAGCAACTGAAGTTGTACATCAAGCAAGACTACCCAAAAAAGACATAAATCACTTGCAACGAGTGCAGAATGCAGCTGGGAATCCTAACTGGGAAAAGAAAATCCGAACACATTTCTCCAGTTTTGATGTCACTACACTGGTTGCCTGTGTCATTCAGGATTGACTTTAAAATACTGCTTATGGTTTATAAAGCCTTAAATAATCTCACTCCATCTTATATATCGGAATGCCTGACACATTATATTCCAAATCGTAACCTTAGATCTTCAAATGAGTGTCTCCTTATAATTCCAAAAGCTAAACTTAAAAGAAGTGGTGAGGCGGCCTTCTGCTGTTATGCACCTAAAATCTGGAATAGCCTGCCAATAGGAATTCGCCAGGCAAATACAGTGGAGCACTTTAAAACACTGCTGAAAACACATTACTTTAACATGGCCTTCTCATAACTTGACTTTAACTTAATACTGATACTCTGTATGTTCAATTTATCACAATAACTATTCATAGTGGCTTTAAAATCCATACTGACCCCAACTCTCTCTTCTATTTCTTTTTCCGGTTTCTTTGTGGTGGCGGCCTGCGCCACCACCACCTACTCAAAGCATCATGATGCACCAACATTGATGGACTGAAAGCCAGAAGTCTATGTGATCATCATCATCAGGTCCTTCTATGAAAACCCTAAATACAAAGAGGACTGTTTGACTTATGTTAGGTAGATTGCCCAGAGGGGACTGGGCGGTCTCTTGGTCTGGAACCCCTACAGATTTTATTTTTTTTCTCAAGCTCTTGGAGTTTTTTTTTTTTTTCTGTCCACCCTGGCCATCTGACCTTACTTATTCTATGTTAATTAATGTTGACTTATGTTTATTTTTTATTGTGTCTTCTATTTTTCTATTCATTTTGTAAAGCACTATGAGCAACATTTTTTTGTATGAATATGTGCTATATAAATAAATGTTGATTGATTGATTGATTGAATTCCACCTACACAGTTTCAACAATTAGTGTCCTCAGTTCCCAAACGCTTATTGAGTGTTGTTAAAAGGAAAGGTGATATAACACAGTGGTAAACATGCCCCGTCCCAGCTTTTTTGGAACATGTTGCAGGCATCAAATTTAAATTGAGTGAATATTTGCAAAACAACAATAAAGTTTATCAGTTTAAACATTCGATATCTTGTCTTTGTAGTGTATTCAATTGAATATAGGTTGAAAAGGATTTGCATATCATTGTATTCTGTTTTTATTTACGTTTTAAACAACGTCCCAACTTCATTGGAATTAGGGTTGTAGCTTAAACCCAACTCTGCTGGCCCGTTTCAGACTATGCAGACTAAAAGGAGTTTTAGCTTCGGGGAACAGTCTTTGATACTTCACACACATAGGATGGTCTATTTTATTCGCTGGCCCTATATCCCATTCATTCAGCGACAATAAATTATGTCTTTGTGATAGTTTACTGCAAAGATTTCTGTGCCAGTCATCATGGATTGGTGATACATTAAAATCATTGCTGAATCCAATGTGCGTCCTGAGCTACTTTGCCTCATTTGCAAAGGTAAGTCAAACAATTAAACACATTTATTCTCATTATTATGACCAATAGGATCATGTGATGAAGAATGAAATTCTTAGAAAGCAACCACGTAAATGAAAGAGGAAAAAAAATAGGCAAATTAAATGTCTCAGAACAGGCAGAGTTTAGAGCACCAAACAAACAACAACAAAACATACCTTAGTATCAAATTAAAAATGGTAAATAAGTTGTTGCCAAAATATTCATTGCAAAAGGTTCTTCCTAAAACTTGCTTTTCTTACAATCTCTCTATTAAAAGAAAAAAAAATCTTGGAAGGGAGACTAGGGAGATGAGACACGATCTTCTCAGAAGACAATCTGACGTTCCGCGAGAGACACTTTAATGTCGCGTGAAAGGCAGTGAGACAAACATTTAAAACAAGTTCACAGACATCTAACCTAGCAGTTGTTGGAATGCTTTTGTCAGATAAACATCATGTGCTCCCAGCTCTTTAAATAATGACAAGCGACAAAGCAGAACACACAGCTCGCCAGCAGCAGATCCAACCTCTTCTCCTTTGCGTGCATTCAGCCATCCCCCCTTCACAATGCAAGCAGCGTCCTGTGAGAAAGAGATTTAACCACGCCCGGGGCCGGAAATAAAGGACAAGTACAGTATTGTTTTTACAAAAGTTTTAAAGTAAAAGAGAAAATAATGCATATGTAACAATTCCCATGAAAACAACAATCTCTTTAAATTGTATATCTGGTAAACCAAACCCACGGGTGGGTGAGTGAAGCGAGCAGGGGGTGGAGCCCCCTAGCTGTTTAAAAGTGAATCCAGTACTCAGATACATACTGCTAGGTGCAACCATTTAGTATAGGTGGAGTGCAATGACGTGACATGAAATGGGCATAGCAACCACAAGTACATGGTTGTGGCTATCTGAAAACTTGTGGTGGTTAGGCGGAGAAAAAAATATGTAAATTGTTTCATGGTGACATCACTGTTAAAATGATAAATTAATAAAGAAAATGAGGCATAATAAATTTAAAAGTGAATTAAATTAACTCATAAACCTATCAAAACAAAGATTTATCGCACAAATAATGTTAATAATCTATCAGGACCTCTCATCTCAGAACGCACCAAAGCTAAGACAAACAAAATCCTTAACCCCAATCGTTTGAGTAGTTCAGCCTCAGCAATACTGTATCTCATAAGCACAATACTCACAATGTAAAGTTAGAGACTGAATTGAGGAGTACAGGAAGATCCAGAAGTCTTTCTTAAATATTAGTACTCTTTTCTTTACTTCTATATATTTGTTTCTGGACTGTTCTCCTCAACTTTGGGACCCTCATTCATCTTTACTGCCATAACATTTAACTCCTTTTGTAGGACCTGCATTTGCTTCTATGACTCAGGTAGACTACTGTTATGTTTTTTTATATTTTATATTTTTTGAACATTTTGCCAGAGCTGAACTCCGTTAAAGGGGGAGGATGGGACAGCAGGCTGCTTGCTGCTTGTGCTGATTGACACATTTACAAAATAAAAGATGCTGATAGAGAGGTGCGAAGGAATTTAAGGTGGGCCAGGGTTATGAGTTTTATGTAGGCTTCAGGGATTCCAGTGTTAGTCTTTGTTTGCTTAAATTGAAAATGTTCAAGTACTTCAATCTTTCTTTATAGCTCATACCTAATTCAGAATCAGCTTAGTCACTTTTCTCTGAAGTCTCTCTTGTGCTGCTATGTCTTGAATTTCCATTTGTTTTAGTTTGATCACTAATCTATAATGTGGAATGTAAACATGGAAAACAATTTAGATCAGCTAACATCACATAGTAATATGACCTTGAGAGATGCTGTGGATGCAGTGGCTCCCCTTAAAACAAAAGTGATCAAAGCACATAGAAACTCTGCCTGGTTTAACGAGAACACTCAAGCTCTTAAATTAGAGTGTCGAAAACTGGAGCACAGATGGAAAACAACAAAGCTGCAGGGCTATCAAATTGCATGGAAAGAGAGAGTTAAAAAATATTAAAAAAATCTCTCTTTAAAGCTTGCTCAGATTACTATTCTAAAATAATAGATAACAATAATAATAATAATCCTTGTATACTGTTTAGAACAGTGGCTAATTTAACAAATGGGAATTCAGATCTACAGTGCAAAATACCAACAAATATAAGCAGTACAGAGTTTATGAACTTCTTTAATGAGAAAATGTAAAATATAAGATCCCAAATCTCAGCACCACAGTGCAAACCACATACTAGCTTGGCAGACCTTGTCTCACATTACATTCAACACTTTAGAAATCTAGTCTATCTTCCACATTCATCACAGTACAAAAATGCCACTAACACGTGTTACAAGCGAAATTCTGATATCCTCTAAAGAATGAAACTCCATTATAATTGTTGTTAGACTTAAGCACAACGTTTGACACCAATGACCATTCTATTTCACTGCACAGGCTAGAAAGTAATGTTGGGGTCACAGGCACTGTCCTTGCCTGGTTTAGTTTTAATTTATCAAATCGATTCCAATATGTACAGAAATGTGCTGACAGTACTCCATAATTATACACAGAACTGAGATATGGTGTCCCACAAGGCTCAGTACTGGGACATTTACTGTTTTCACTTTATATGCTTCCATTGGGAACTATAATTTAAAAACATAATGTTAATTTTCACCCATACACAGATGACACCCAGTTATACTTTTCTTTTCTATCAAATGAAGTTTTCAGATGTTTTCTGCAATTAGTTGTGTTAGTGAATTAAAGGAGTGGAAGGATGAAAACTATTTGTCTTTAAAAACAGACAAAACAGATATGTTAATTATTGGAGTGAATGATGCTGATCGCAATAAAATTGTGTCATCGTTTAACTGAGTTGGAATCACCATTAATTTTACTGAATCAGCCCTCAATCTAGGAGTTGTCATTGACTCTAGCATATCATTTAAAGTGTACATTACAAAGTTGTCTAAATCATGTTTCTTCCATCTTAAAAATATTGAGAAATTAAGGCATTTTCTAAATAAGATGGATTCTGAGAAATTAATTAATATGTTTATTTCTAGTATGACTGATTAACCCAGCCACATTGGATGCACAAACTAGTGTGTTTCTTCATGCTGGTCCCAAGCCCGGATAAATGGGGAGGGTTACGTAAGGAAGGGCATCCGGTGTAAACCTTTGCCAAATCAATTTGCGGACAACAATACAAATTTCCATACCGGATCAGTCAAGTCCCGGGTTAACAACGCCACCAGTACTATTAGCCAACAGGGTGCTGGTGGAAATTGGGCTACTGTTACCCAAAGAAGAAGAATACGAAGGAGAAGTAGAGGGGGGAGACGTGCCCAGAGGCAGGAGGAGAGGAGGAAGGTAAAGAGAGTGGAACTGAGGGTAGTATGGCAGTATGACTAGTAAAAAGAGAGAGTTAGCAGATATTATGGTGAGAAGGAAGACTGATATATTGTGCATGCAAGAGACTAAATGGAAGGGGTGTAAGGCCAGGTGGATTCAAATTGCTCTATCATTGTGTGGATAGGTGGAGAAATGGAGTAGGAGTTATTCTGAAGGAACAGTATATTAAGAGTGCTTTGGAGGTGAAAAGAGTGTCAGACGCAGTAATGATTATGAAGCTGGAAATTAGACGTGTGATGATGAATGTTGTTTGTGCAAATGCCCCCCAAGTGGGGGTGCAATGGATGAGAAAGAAGATTTTTGGAGTGAGTTGGATGAAGTGATGAACAGTGTACCCAAGGAACAGAAAGTGGTGATTGGAGCGGATTTCAATGGGCATGTTGGTGAAGGGAACAGAGGAGACAAGGAAGTGATGGGTAGGTGTAGTGTCAAGGAGAGGAATGAAGAAGGTCAGAGGATAGTGGATTTTGCCAAAAGGATGGACATGTATACGTATTAAAATCCGTATATGAATACGTATTTTAAGAAGAGGGAGGAACATAGGGTGACGTACAAGAGTGGAGGAAGATCCACACAGGTAGATTACATCCTATGCAGAAGAGTCAATCTGAAGGAGACTGAAGACTGCAAAGTGGTGGCAGGGGAACGTGTAGTTAAGCAGCATAGGATGGTGGTCTGTAGGATGACGTTGGAGATCAAGAAGAGGAAGAGAGTGAGGGCAGAGCCAAGAATCAAATGGTAGAATTTGAAAAAGGAAGACTGCAAGGTTGAATTTAGGAAGAAGGTGAGACAGGCACTGTGTGGTAGTGAAGAATTACCAGACAGTTAGGAAACTACAGCAGATGTAGTAAGGGTGACAGCAAGAAGGCTGCTTGGTGTGACATCTAGACTGAGGAAGGAAGAAAAAGAAACCTGGTAGTGGACTAGGGAAGTAAAGGAGAGTATACAGAAGAAGAGATAGATAGATAGATAGATAGATAGATAGATAGATAGATAGATAGATAGATAGATACTTTATTAATCCCCAAGGGGAAATTCACATACTCCAGCAGCAGCATACTGATAAAAACAATATTAATTAAAGATGAACAAGTTAAAAAATGCAAGAAGAGAGTGTGAGGCAGGCATAACAGTCTATAATCTTGCATAGTGTTAACGTTTACCCCTCCCGGGTGGAACTGAAGAGTCGCATAGTGTGGAGGAGGAACAATCTCCTCAGTCTGTCAGTGGAAAAGGACAGTGACAGCAGTCTGTCGCTGAAGCTGCTCCTCTGTCTGCAGATGATACCATTCAGTGGATGCAGTGGATTCTCCATGATTGACAGGAGCTTGCTCAGTCCCTGTTGCTCTGCTAATGATGTCAAAGCTCCGTGCCTACAATAGAGCCTGCCTTCCTCACCAGTTTGTCCAAGCATGAGGTGTCCCTCTTCTTTATGCTGCCTCCTCAACACACCACCGCATAGAAGAGAGCACTTGCCACAACTGTCTGATAGAACATCTGCAGCATCTTATTACAGATGTTAAAGAAAGCCAGCCTTCTAAAGGAAGTATAGTCGGCTCTGTCCTCTCTTGCACAGAGCATCAGTATTGGCAGTTCAGTCCAGTTTATCATACAGCTGCACTCCCAGGTATTTATAGGTCTGTACCCTCTGCACACAGTCACCTCTGATGATCACAGGGTCCGGGAGGGGCCTGGGCCTCCTAAAATCCACCACCAGCTCCTTGGTTTTGCTGGTGTTCAGGTGTAGATTCGCACCATTTAACAAAGTCCTTGATTAGGTTCCTATACTCCTCATGCCCACTCCTGATGCAGCCCATGGTAGCAGTGTCATCAGCAAACTTTTGTACGTGGCAGGACTCCAAGTTGTATTGGAAGTTCCGATGTATATAGGCTGAACAGGACCGGAGAAAGCACAGTCCCCTGTGGCACTCCTGTGCTGCTGACCACAATGTCAGACCTGCAGTTTCCGAGACGTACATACTGAGGTCTGTCTGTAAGATAGTCCACGGTCCATGCCACCAGGTATGAATCTACTCCCATTTCTGTCAGCTTGTCCTTAAGGAGCTGAGGTTTGATGGTGTTGAAGGCGCTTAAGAAGTCCAGAAACATAATTCTTACTGCACAAGTGCCTCTCTCCAAGTGGGAGAGAGATCGGTATAGCATATAGATGATGGCATCCTCCACTCCCACTTTCACATGGTATTTGAACTGCAGAGGGTCGAGGGCGTGGCGCACCTGTGGCCTTCTGTGGTGAAGCAGCAGCCGCTCCATGGTCTTCAACACATGTAACGTCAGAGCAACAGGCCGGAAGTCATTCAGCTCACCAGGACGTGATACCTTTGGGACTGGGGTGATGCAAGATGTTTTCCAGGCTCAGACTGAAGATGTGCTGTAGAGGACTCCCCAGCTCCAACGCACAGGCCTTCAACAGTGGTGGCAATACTCCACTGGGCCCACTGTTTTGCTGGCACAAAATCTCCTCAGCTCTCTGCTTACCTGGTCTGCTGTAATTGTGGGTGGGGGGAACTCTCTACTATCCTGGTATCAGCAGAAGAATGGGTGGAGGATGCAGTACTCCGAGGTGAGAGTGGGTTAGGATGGTCAAACCTGTTAACACTAGAAGTACCAGAGCCTACGAAAACACTCATAGATCCGTCCCACCTTAAATTCCTTTACATCTCTCCATCAGCGTCTTTTGTCCTGTAAATATGTCGATAAGCAGCAACCAGCAAGCAGCCTACTATCACATCCCTCCACCCCGCACAATTTTCTCAGCTCAAGTCTGTTTACCTGCGTGTCAGTTGCTTAGAGTTATATAGAGTGAGAAGTCAAGCAAAATGACAACTTTTATAAACACTATATTGTTATTTGGAACACATGCATTTCATGTGTGTTCCGTGTCTACATCACATTGTTAAAAAAAAAACAGAAACGTTTTTAATTTCTTAGTAATAATTGACAAAATGTAGCCATGAAGTGTATAATGTGTGAAGCCTGAATTCCAAATATCAAATACTGTAAACAGTGTCACAAAAGGTGCAAATATAACAGAACATGTGCACTTCTATTCAAGAATATAACTGCAGAAAAAGAACCAGCATTAGGGTGTGACATTGACACGCATTTGCTACAACTGCTTCGGTGGCGCAACGGTATCAGCTGTTGGCTGGTAATCAAGACTTCATGGCTTTGACCCCAGATGAATCCATTTTGAGAAGTGAGCTACTCTTATTCTTACTATCTTAGAATAAAAACATACATTTGATTTCAGTCTGTAACAGCCGGTGCAAATGTATTATACTTGTAAAGGTTAGCTTTGTTTTTTTTTCATTCAGTTTTATTCTCTCAGTCGTGTTCATGATCCCCCCTACCCATCTGACACTGTTGTTTTCACATAAAGACGCCCTATGACAGAGGTGAACTCAGATGATAACGACGGTTCTACATAGAATGCACGTTGCACTTTTGCCCTCGCTGTACTTTGTATATGTTCACGGAAAGCTCTGCAGTCTACTTGTGACTTTACGCTGTAGGAAGTAAGTAAATAAATAAAGGTAAATAAGTAAATAACATTCAATCTGGATCTTATATACAAAGTACAGCGACTGCAGCTTCCACCTGCAGCTATAGACTCTTCTGTACGCAAGCGACTCTCTACTCTAGTGTTTAGATCTGGACGGAAGCTAGTGGAAGCTAGGTTAAGAGGTGTGGTGCTGATTAGTGAGCAGCAGTATGGTTTCATGCCAAGAAAGAGCAGATGTGATGTTTGCTCTGAGGGTGTTGATGGAGAAGTATAGAGAAGGCCAGAAGCAGTTGCATTGTGTCTTTGTGGACCTGGAGAAAGCATGACATGGTGCCTCGAGACGAGTTATGGTATTGTATGAGGAAGTTGGGAGTAGCAGAGAAGTATGTAAGAGTTGTACAGGATATGTACGAGGATAGTGTGACCATGGTAAGGTCTGCAGTAGGAGTGAGAGATGCATTCAAGGTGGAGGTGGGATTACATTAGGGATTGGCTCTGAGCCATTTCTTATTTGCAATGGTGATGGACAGGTTGACAGACAAGATTAGACAGGAGTCCCCATGGACTATGATGTTTGGTTGAGGAGACCCTGGAGAGGTGGAGATATGCTTTAGAGAGGAGAGGAATGAAGGTTAGTAGGAATAAGACAGAATACATGTGTGTAAAGGAGAGGGAGGTCAGTGGAATGGTGAGGATGCAGGGAGTACATTTGTTGAAGGTGGATGGGTTTAAATACTTAGGATCAACAGTACAGAGTAATGGTAATTGTGGAAGACAGGTGAAAAAGAGAGTGCACGCAGGGTGGAATAGGTGGAGAAGAGTGTCAGGAGTGATTTGTGACAGATGGATATCAGCAAGAGTGAAAGGAAAGGTCTACAGGATGGTAGTGAGACCAGCTATGTTATTTGGTTTGGTGATGGTGGCACTGACCAGAAAGCAGGAGACAGAGCTGGAGGTAGCAGAGTTAAAGATGCTAAGATTTACATTGGGTGTGCCAAGGATGGATAGGATTAGAAATGAGTACATTAGAGGATCAGCTCAAGTTGGACGGTTGGGAGACAAAGTCAGAGAGGCGAGATTGCTTGGTTTGGTCATGTGCAGAGGGGAGATGCTGAGTATATTGGGAGAAGGATGCTAAGGATAGAGCTACCTGGTAAGAGGAAAAGTGGAAGGCTTAAGAGAAGGTTTATCGATGTGGTGAAAGGGGACATGCAGGTGATGGGTGTAACAAAACAAGACGCAGAGGACAGAAAGATATGGAAGAAGATGATCTGCTGTGGTGACCCCTATTGGGAGAAGGCGAAAGAAGAAGAAGATTTCTAGTAGGATTGATTACAGTAGAGTGTCGCTTATCCTACCTTCGCTTATCCAACATTCCGTATTATCCAACGTCCCACTGCAAAAAAAAAAAAAACAAACAAAAAAAACCGCATCAATCGGCAACAAGAAGTGGAAGTTGCGAGTGTGAGCGTAGTCTATTTTTTCTTGCTCCCGACTCTACCGCAGCTAATTACAGTGGAACCTTGGTTTGCGAGCATAATTCGTTCTGAAAATATGCTCGCAGTCCAAAGCACTCGTACAGTATATCAATGCAAATTTCCCCATAAGAAATAATGGAAACTCAGATGATTCATTCCACAACCCTAAATTATTCATATAAAAATGATTAATACAAAATATAAAGTAAAAATACATAAAGCAAATTAACCTGCACTTTACCATTGAAAAAATCATGGCTGGTGTAAGTGAGTTTCTAAACTCTTGTGGGTTTCCACCCAACGACACGCGGACGAGCATCCCAAAGCAATCGCAGTCTCCCAGCGCTATAGAAGTTCACCATAAAAGCGAATCCGAACAGATTGCGGACATGCTATAAGCACCTGCCGTTGATGGGTGATACAAGGAACATTATAAATGTGCAGGGCACAGTATTACTTTCCCCCAACCCTACTTGACTGCTGTGTCTGTGTATAGTAGAATGACAGATCCCACTACAATAAATAACCACGCTGTTGCTGTTTCAAGCTTAATAAAGCTGGTGTTGCTAAAGTACTGAGGATCAGCTTTGTGTTTTCAGGTGCAAGACGGGGACTCGCACGTCACAGCACAAACACACACACACGCACACAGTCACAATGCTGTAGTAAACAGTATACGCTCATACTGATGTTGACTTTATAAGTGACGGAGTTAAGGCTGTAGAAACTGTAATTAATTACATTGAGCAACAAGAAGAAGCTACAGGAATCGACATAATGTTGCTGCAAAGATGGCAAGACTTGACAGTGAAGAAACAGTACTCGTCAAGAAAGCAGACTACAATCAAAAATGTGTTTAAATCATCACAGGACTGAAATTTTTAAGTACAGTAGATACTGTATTTAACTTCAGACAATTCTGTAACTAAGTTAATTTTTTCAGTTAATTTATTCTGTTGTTTAATTGTAAAACATGATTATTATTATTAATGTGTAAAATTATAACATAGTTTGACATTTAATAGGCTTTTTCTTAACACCTGCTCTTATCTAACATTTTCGCTTATCCGACGTTCTGCCGGCCCGTTTATGTTGGATAAGCGAGACTCTACTGTACTGCAACTCGGTGTTCACTGGATGTTGAAACTGTTCTTGATACAGCTTCCAATTAATCCAAAATGCTGCTGCAATATTATTTCAAGAACAAGAAAAATGCGAACTCGTAACTCCAGTTCTTAAATCCTTACACTGACTCCGATTTACATTTAAGGCATATTTCAAATTCCTCCATTTAACATGTGAAGCCTTAAATGGCCAAGTTCCGGCTTACTTATCTGAACTTATCATGACTTACAAACCAGAACACACATTAAGAATCTCAAGATACTGGTCTACTTATCATTCCAAGGATTAATAAAATAACAGTGGGAGGTTGTGCTTTTACTTACAGGGCCCTTAAACTGTGGAATGGTCTGCCTGCTATTTTAAGAGATGCCCCTTCAGTCTCAGCTTTCAAATCCTGGCTAAAGATTCACTACTTCAGTTTAGCATACAGTATTCTGACTAAAGTTGCTGATTAACTGCACATACTGCATCTCTGTTGTTAGTCATTAGCAGTAAAACATAAGTAATATGATAGTTATAATTTGTTACTAACCATTGCCTGTTCTTTTTCTCTTCTTGGTACTCAAATGTGGCACTTGGTGTCACTGCCTTACTGCCAAGTTGTTTTACCTGCCTAAGGTAAAGTTATTTCTGATGGATGATCGCAGGAATCGTCAGGTAGAGGGATCCTTTCATTGTATTGGCTAGCCCAGTGCTGACTCAGCTATGGAATGGCAAATTGGGGGAGGGAGCTTGATGGCCGAGGACTCCTGGACTCATATTATGTAATATCATCTACTGTTGAATTTTGCTATGTACTTGTAATATTTCTATTGCACTATTATATTGTATTGAGGATTACTTGTGTTCTTTTCTGTGTATTGTATTGTATTTACTCCCTTTTTTTTGACACCCACTGCATGCCCAGCCTATCTGGAAAGGGGTCTCTCTTTGAATTGCATTGCACAAGGTTTCTTCCATCTTTCCCCTACAAGTGTTTTTTGGGAGTTTTTCCTTTGTCTTCGTAGTGAGTCAAGGCTGGAGGCTGTCGAAAGGCAGAGCCTGTTAAAGCTCATTGCAGCACTCCTTGTGTAATTTTGGGCTATACAAGAATAAATTATATTGTGTTGTATTGGTATTGTTGCACTTGGGTCACAGAATTGCAAAGAAACACACAGGAGATTATAGAGACAGGAACTTTATTCAAACACTTCAAGCAAACATATGTCTCTTTCAGAAGTAAAACAAGCTCCATGTGTAGAAAGAGGGGATAGTTCCGTCTCTCAATTAAAAGAATAGAAAATCATCATCCTCTTCAAAGGGGCATGCCTCGGGAGTGGGACGGACCCCCAACAGGAGCAGAGGATGTCTGGAGGAGAAGAGAGACAAGGTAATGAGACAACAGGACAGGTGCTGTACAGGTTTTTAAATGTACAAAGCACTGTGCAAGAAGCAGATCACGCAATGCAGCAGCAGCAACAAGCCAGCAGCAAATGGAGCAAAGAGGAGGTAAAAAAAAAACTGCATTTGGTCCCATTGTATCAGCGTTTAAGAGGGGTTTCGGAGGAGTGACCGCATGTTCTTGGGGTGTGTTCAGCCCCCTCTTCACAGTATGCTATCAAAAGCCTTCAGAAAATCAAGAAAAATAATATAAGGAAAACCCTGTTTAATAAATGATAATGCTAATGAGTAATGAAAAAGATAACTCCTGGTTTTCACTGAGCATGGACGTCTGAAGCGGAACTCCATTAGCAGCAGTGTTAGTTTTTCTCATTTTTTATCATCCTGTGGTATCCTGTATTTTCTCAACCCGATGGGATTCAATTACAGTATATGCAAGCATATATAAACATGAGCCGCAGAAAAAAAGGCTCAGAAAGAAATGGAAAAGACAGCTAAAGCTTCTTCCAAGCCTAGACAGGCATCAAGTTCAAGGTCAAGGTATGGCTTGCCAGAGTTTGACCTGGAACAGATAGGTGAAAGAACAGATTTCCTGAAGCTGCTGCATCATCTTCAGTTGAGAGGGACAGTGGGAGCAAATGTGCAAGCGAGTTGGGCCAGGAGAACTTGTCGAGTCTCAAAGATTTACTAAAATTGAAAATGGCCTTACCTTCCGTGTCAACTTCCTTCACAAGCCGACAACATTGACTCCAACTGGGCTTGCCACTTCACCCAAGAGCATGGTGAAGATCAAAACGATCAGCCTGAGGTGAAGGTAATGATCACCGCTCTCTCTGTCATAAAAGGGCTCAAGAATAATATAAAGAAGGATATAAATGATATAAGGAAAGAAATAAAGGACATACATAAGACAAACGGGAAGTTGTTTCAAAATATTAAAGACGAGGAAAAATGTTTAAGTAATCACTTTGAGGCAACCTTTAAAGGTATGATAGAAAATATTCAGGGAAAAATACAGAAAAACATGTCTAAGTTTGAGAATAAAGTTAGAGCACTTGGTGCTCATTTGGAAGATGTTAAGCAAACGTTCACGACTCGTATTGAAATAGCTGAACAACTGCTATCTACCAGTAATGGAAAAGCAATAGCTGCAAATTCTAAATGCAAAGTACTTGGAGACAGACTAGCTGCACTGAAAAATGGCTGCAGAAGTCATTATATTAGAATCGAAGGTATCCCTGAGAATCATGTAAATCCAAAACCCAGTGAAATTCGTGACTGAACTATCCTCTGAAATAATTGGACAGGACATCAAATCAGACACCGAGATAACAGCAGCTTACCGCATACATGGAGTGAATACCTCAAAATCTTAGACTCCCATCATGCGTTTTTAAAAATGACAATTGAAATTACATATAATGTTAATTTTCAGACAGAAACAAGAGAGTATATTTGAAAATAACCACATTCATATTTTCACTAATTTCTCACCCTCAACAGCTGTTAAACATGCCGCATTTTACAACATTAAACCGCACTTACGGCAAGCTGAGGTCAGATGCAGCCTCTTGTATCCTGACAAACTGAAAGTGGACAATCAAGGCAAGCTCAAAATTTTAACTTCTACGGAGAAAGCATAAAAAGAGCTAAGAAAACTGATCCCGACACTTCATTGAAGTACGATCGTGAATTGCATCTGGTCCTGGCATTGCAAAAAAAATCTTACCTGCTATTTGATTTGCTTGCAATGATATTGGTAAAATAATTATATATTCTATTTCTTTCTCAGCTACTTTTTATTTATATTTTAATTACAATTATATGCGTATATGTATATGTGTAATTTATTTTATTTAGAAGACTGTTTAATATCATACCCTTGGTTTATCGTATTAGGGCTTGCTATGCTTATCCTGGTCTACTGTTTAACATCATTCCTTGGGTTTACTCTCTCAAGACTGTTTAAGATTATATTTTATGATATTATTATATGGGCTGTATTCTCAATAGATATCTCTAATTTAATCCTTATACATCACTGCTGGGGGCCTTGTTTTGTTTTGGACGTGCTCCGTCTCTAGGTATGCCAGAGGACTGGGACTTTTGAAGTGTGGTCTAGCCTCACATGGGGAGGCAAAATGGGGGGACATGGGGATATGGGGGGAGAGAAAGAGAGCAAGCAATTTCTAATCAATTCTTTTAATCCTTATAAGTCCCAAAGTAACAATAGGCTTTATGTCAATAACTCCTGGAAAACTGGAAAATAAGGTCAAAGCTGTCTTATCTTAAATTAAGACTACAAAATGACATCAAACGTTCAGAAGCAATGTCTCCATGACCAAACGGTTAAATTTGTGAGCTGGTATGTTAAAGGTCTCAAACACAAATTAAAGAGAAAGTATTCTATCACTGAATAGGTGTAAACGCTAAAATAATATTTTTACAGGAGACCCACTTATTAAGCAAGGATCAGTTTCAGCTGCACAGTGACTGGACTGGCCAAACATTCCATTCCAGCTTTACAAAGAAAACTAGAGGTGTGGGAATTTTTATACATAGAAAAATCTAATTTGTAGTATCAGATGTAGTATCTGATACTGAAGGGAGATATGTGATCATCATGGATAATTTATTTAACTTTAAAATGATTATGATAAATATCTATGCACCCAATGTGGATGATAGGGACTTCATCCAAAACATATTTGCATCCATTCCCAATGTGAACATTAATAAAATTATAATGGCTGGGAACTTTAATTGTGTTTTAAATTCAAACCTCGATAGGTATCCTGCCACTGGGGTGATGACGTCTAACACTGCAAAAACAATTACACAGTTTGTAACTGATCACAACTTATCAGACCTCTGGAGATTTCTAAACCCAAACTCAAGAGCATATTCCTTTTACTCGCCAGTGCATCACTGATACTCAAGAATTGATTATTTCTTTATAGATAACAATTTTTTCGTACAATTAAATCTTATAAGTATGATGCTATTGTTATCTCTGACCATGCCCCTTTGATCATGGAGCTAAAATCACTATGCCCCACATACTCATGTCGTAGCTGGCATCTTAACCCACTTTAATTAGCAGACGAGAACAGTACAGAATTTCTATCCAAGCAAATTGATTTTTTATAGACTAATACATCCACAGAGGTCTCTGCAGGAATACCCTGGGAAACTCTGAAGGCTTTCTTAAGAGGACAGGTTATTTCATATCTTTTTTACAAAAATAAATTGGAAACCAAGAAAGTATCAGAGCTAATGAGTGACATTACTAGAATCGATCAAGAACATGCCACGTGTCCAAATGAGACATAGGAAAAGACAGGCTCTGCATACATAACTCAACCTCTTGACAACTAAAGGTACAAAACAACTAATTTTTAAATCAAGACATCATTACTATGAACAGAGAGAGAAAGCTAATAAGATCTTAGCTCAACAAATCCACAAGCAGGAAGTTCGCAATGCAATCCCAGCAGTTACCAGCACAGACTGAAAGAAAATCATTGACCATAAAAATATAATTCACACATTTAGTGACTACTGTAAGTCATTATATTCTACTCAGTTTAAAGAAGACAAGACACAACCTAATGCTTTTTTGGATACATTACAGATACTACAACTAGATACTCCCAGTGTAGAGGAATTGGATAAACCTCTGGCACTATAAGAATTACTAGATTCTAAAAACTAACTCTAGAATGAGAAAGCAGCAGGCCCTGATGGCTCCTCTGCTGAATTTTATAAAAAAAATCTCAATTAAGCTAGTTCCCCTTTTATTAGCAACATTTACAGAAGCTAGAGACAATAAAATTCTACCTCAAACTTTTCTCCAAGCATTAATTACCACCTTTACTAAGCAAAATAAGGACATATTACAATGTGCATCATGCAGACCAATCTCAATTCTGAATAATGATTTTAAGATACTCTCCAATATCCTAGTTAGAAGGATTGTGATAGTGCTTCCTTTGGTAATATCACAAGACTAAACTGGATTTATTAAAGGCACACTTAGCTTCCAATCCTCAACGTCTGTTTAATGTAAAATGCTCACCCATAAAGTCTAACACCCCGGAGATATTACCATTGGATGCAGAAAAAGCATTTGATGTAGTTGAATGGAACTACCTTTTCACTACATTGGAGAAATTTAGGTTTGGCCTGAACATTGGTGTATGGATCAAACTACAATATACTAGTACAAAAGCTTCAGTTTGTATTAACAACATTATTTCAGACTACTTCAAACAAGAAAGTGGTACTAGACAAGGATGCCCCTTGTAGCCACTGCTTTTTGCAATCGCCATTGAGCCTCTGACAGTTTACTGTCAAAATGCTTATGAGATAAAAGGGATTAAGTACTGTAAGGGGATTAAGTACTTTAGGGAGATAAAGTACTGTGCCTGCAGTCCTAACAGTCTCAGAGTTAATTTGAATAAAAGTGTACTCTTTCCAGTGAACTCTCAAGCACACAGTATTATATAGGACACCTTCCCATTTATCATTACAGATCAGTTTAAATACCTAGGGGTAAACATCTCAAGAAAACATAAAGCTCTATATCAGCAAAATTTTGCTGTCTGAATGGAAAAAATGAAGCAAGACTTGTTGGTCAAATCTTCATCTCACTTTAGCTGGAAGAATTAACCCAGTCAAGATGAGTATCCTTCCTAAGCTTCTGTTTCTATTTCAAAACATTACAATATACATCAATAAATAATTTTTAAGAACTTAGATTCAATCATAACCTCATTTATTTGGAATTCAAAACATTCACGTATCCAAAGGGTGACCTTACAAAGACCTAAGGCCGAAGGTGATATGGCTCTACCTAACTTTTAATTGTATTACTTTGTGGCAAATATAGAAGCTATAAAAACCTGGGTAATAAGATGAACATACACAAGCTTGGTCCGCAATAGAAATAAAATCCTGCAGTGCTTCTTTATATTCCTTGCCATTTACCCCAATAAATCCAAGTCATCGCCGATATACTAACAACCCAATTAGAATTAGAATTAGAATTAGAACAATCTAGACGAGAACAGGCCATTCAGCTCAACAAAGCTCGCCAGTCCTATCCACTTGCTTCCTCCAAGAAAACATCAAGTCGAGTTTTGAAAGTCCCTAACGTCTTACTGTCTACCACACTACTTGGTAACTTATTCCAAGTGTCTATCGTTCTTTGTGTAAAGAAAAACTTCCTAATGTTTGTGCGAAATTTACCCTTAACAAGTTTCCAACTGTGTCCCCGTGTTCTTGATGAGCTCATTTTAAAATACAAGTCTCGATCCACTGTACTAATTCCCTTCATAATTTTAAACACTTCAATCATGTCACCTCTTAATCTTCTTTTGCTTAAACTGTAAAGGCTCAGCTCTTTTAATCTTTCCTCATAATTCAACCCCTGTAGACCTGGAATCAGCCTAGTCGCTCTTCTCTGGACCTTTTCTAGTGCTGCTATGTCCTTTTTGTAGCCTGGAGACCAAAACTGCACAAAGTACTCAAGATGAGGCCTCACCAGTGCATTATAAAGGTTGAGCATAACCTCCTTGGACTTGTACTCCACAGATCGTGCTATATAACCTAACATTCTGTTAGCCTTCTTAATGGCTTCTGAACACTGTTTGGAAGTTGATAGCTTGGAGTCCACTATGACTCCTAAATCCTTCTCATAAGGTGTACTCTCGATTTTTCGACCGCCCATTGTGTATTCAAACCTAATATTTTTACTTCCTATGTGTAATACTTTACATTTACTGACATTAAATTTCATTTGCCACAAATCTGCCCAAGCCTGTATGCTATCCAAGTCCTTCTGTAATGATATAACGGATTCCAAATTATCTGCTAATCCACCTATCTTGGTATCATCTGCAAACTTAACCAGCTTGTTACTTATATTCCTATCTAAATCATTTATATATATTAAAAATAGCAGCCCTAGCACTGACCCCTGTGGAACACCACTCTTAACATCGGCCAGTTCTGATGAGGTTCCTCGCACCATCACCCTCTGCTTCCTGTGTCTGAGCCAATTCTGCACCCATCTAAAAACATCACCCTGAATTCCCACTTCTTTTAACTTGATGCCCATCCTCTCATGTGGCACCTTATCAAATGCTTTCTGAAAGTCCAGATAAATAATATCATAAGCTCCACTTTGATCGTATCCTTTTGTTGCCTCCTCATAGAATTCCAACATGTTAGTAAAACACGACCTCCCCCTTCTGAACCCATGCTGACTGTTCAGAATAACTCCTGTCCTTGTCTTGTGTTGCTCAATCTTATCCTTAATAATTCCTTCCATTAATTTTCCTGTGATGCTTGTTAAGCTTACTGGCCTATAGTTGCTTGGATCTGCCCTGTCACCCTTTTTATATAATGGGATGATATTTGCCATTTTCCAGTCCTTTGGAATCTCTCCAGTGCACAGTGACTTCCTAAAATATGTGTCAAGGGTTTATATATGTACTCACTAGCCTCCTTAAGAACACGAGGATAAATATTATCTGGGCCTGGTGATTTGTTTGATTTTATCTTATTTAATCTGAGCAGCACTTCTCCCTCTACAATTTCCAAATCCCTCAGTACCTCCTTAGTAGTTGTGTTTACCTCTGGCAGGTTATCCACTTGCTCACTTGTAAACACCTCAGAAAAATGTAAGTTTAGGGCATCTGCTATTTCATTGTCTGTATCTTTTAATTCCCCTTTACTATTCCTGATGAACTTGACCTCCTCCTTAACTGTTCTTTTACTACTAAAATACAGAAAGAATCTCTTGGGGTCTTCTTTCGCCTTATCTGCTATATTCCTCTCCAACTGTCTTTTAGCCTCTCTGATATCCTTCTTAATGGTTGCCCTCATTTTCTCATACGCGCTACGGTTCTCTTTGCAGTCATTAGTCTTATATGCCTTATACAGCAGTTTTTTCCTTTGCAACTTCTTTTTTAAATCTTTATTAATCCATCGTGGAGATTTTTTTAGTTTCCTATTACTTCCAAATTTAGGTATGTATCTGTCCTGCATTACATGTAAAACATTTTTAAACCTGTTCCACTGCTCCTCGACTGTCTCCACATTTAAAAGCTTATCCCAGTCTATCCTACTTAGACTTTGTCGCATCTGCTCAAAATTAGCCCTACTAAAGTTCAACTTAACAATTTTAGTCTTTGCATCTGTACTCTTACAAAATACTGAGAATTGTATTACATTATGGTCGCTTGACCCTAGTGGTTCAATCACCTCTACACCCTCAATTCTATCCTGATTATTACAGAATTATTATAATAATGATTATTATTGTGCTTCATTCACTCAGCATATGGAACCAATGCAGTTTGCAGTTCAAGACAGAGAAGCTTTTATCTGTGGAACCTCTGCACAATAACCACCTTTTTCTACTTTCTCAAAAGTACGCAGTTTTTAGTGTCTGGAAAACATTCAGGATTAAATCACTTAGAGATCTGTACAAATGTCTTGACATCCTACAAACAATTACACTCCAAGTTTAACTTTCCAGTAACACATTTCTTTCACTACCTCCAAATTAGAAACTTTCCTAAACAAAACCTGCCTGATTTTCCTTACCTCCCAATTACCTCTACTCCGGAAAAAATATTGATCAGTCTTGAGGACTCAGCATTTGTGTAATATATAAAACATTTTAAAATCCCTCCCTTTTAAAGATCCCGCAGTACAGTGGGAAGAGGATCTCTCACAACAACATTTCAGAAAAGGAGTGTGTGGTGAGATGTGTATATATATATATATATATATATATATATATATATATATATATATATATATATATATATATATATATATATATATATATATATATATATATACACTAGCAAAATACCCGCGCTTCGCAGAGGAGAAGTAGTGTGTTAAAGAAGTAATGAAAAAGAAAAGGAAACATTTTGAAAATAACGTAACATGATTGTCAATGTAATTGTTTTGTCACTGTTGTGAGTGATGAGTGTTGCTGTGATATATATATATATATATATATATATATATATATATACACACACACACATATACATACATATATATATATATATATACATATATACACATACATCCACATATATATATATATATATATATATATATATATATATATATATATATATACATATCTACATATACACATATACAGTGGTGTGAAAAACTATTTGCCCCCTTCCTGAATTCTTATTCTTTTGCATGTTTGTTTCTGATCATCAAACACATTTAACCATTAGTCAAATATAACACAAGTAAACACAAAATGCAGTTTTTAAATGATGGTTTTTATTATTTAGGGAGAAAAAAATCCAAATCCTACATGCCCCGGTGAGAAAAGGTAATTGCCCCTTTGTAAAAAATAACCTAACTGTGGTGTATCACACCTGAGTTCAATTTCCGTAGCCACCCCCGGCCTGATTACTGCCACACCTGTTTCAATCAAGAAATCACTTAAATAGGAGCTGCCTGACACAGAGAAGTAGACCAAAAGCACCTCAAAAGCTAGACGTCATGACACGATCCAAAGAAATTCAGGAACAAATGTGAATAGAAGTAATTGAGATCTATCAGTCTGGTAAAGGTTATAAAGCCATTTCTAAAGCTTTGGGACTCCAGCGAACCACAGTGAGAGCCATTATCCACAAATGGCAAAAACATGGAACAGTGGTGAACCTTCCCAGGAGTGACCGGCCGACCAAAATTACCCCAAGAGCGCAGAGACGACTCATCCGAGAGGTCACAAAAGACCCCAGGACAACGTCTAAAGAACTGCAGGCCTCACTTGCCTCAAATAAGGTCAGTGTTCACGACTCCACCATAAGAAAGAGACTGGGCAAAAACGGCCTGCATGGCAGATTTCCAAGATGCAAACCACTGTTAAGCAAAAAGAACATTAGGGCTTGTCTCAATTTTGCTAAGAAACATCTCAATGATTGCCTTTTGGGAAAATACCTTGTGGACTGATGAGACAAAAGTTGAACTTTTTGGAAGTCAAATGTCCCGTTACATCTGGCGTAAAAGGAACACAGCATTTCAGAAAAAGAACATCATACGAACAGTAAAATATGGTGGTGGTAGTGTGATGGTCTGGGGTTGTTTTGCTGCTTCAGGACCTGGAAGGCATGCTGTGATAGATGGAACCATGAATTCTACTGTCTATCAATCCTGAAGGAGAATGTCCGGCCATCTGTTCTTCAACTCAAGCTGAAGCGATCTTGGGTGCTGCAACAGGACAATGACCCAAAACACACTAGCAAATCCACCTCTGAATGTCTGAAGAAAAACAAAATGAAGACTTTGGAGTGGCCTAGTCAAAGTCCTGACCTGAATCCAATTGAGATGCTATGGCATGACCTTAAAAAGGCGGTTCATGCTAGAAAACCCTCAAATAAAGCTGAATTACAACAATTCTGCAAAGATGAGTGGGCCAAAATTCCTCCACAGCGCTGTAAAAGACTCATTGCAAGTTATCGCAAACGTTTGATTGCAGTTATTGCTGCTAAGGTGGCCCAACCAGTTATTAGGTTCAGGGGGCAATTACTTTTTCACACAGGGCCATGTAGGTTTGGATTTTTTTTTCTCCCTAAATAATAAAAACCATCATTTAAAAACTGCATTTTGTGTTTACTTGTGTTATATTTGATTAATGGTTAAATGTGTTTGATGATCAGAAACATTTTGTGTGACAAACATGCAAAAGAATAAGAAATCAGGAAGGGGGCAAATAGTTTTTCACACCACTGTACATATACATACACACATACATACATACACACATATATACAGACAAATACATATATACATATACACACACACACATTTTTTATCCATTCCTAAATAATTAAATGGGCAGGCTATTTCGTATCAGTGCAATACGCTGCTTGTTAAAACGGATGACTCCCGCTCTTACGTGCAAGTCTGCGTGGATATTATGAACTATCGTATCTGTTCAAGTTCTATTTAAATTTTAAATAGAAGGAATTTTTATTTAGTCGACAGAAATGTCTTTGGTAGGAATGTAAGTTAAATCTATACTAATAAAAGGCAAAGCCCTCACTGACTGACTGACTGACTGACTGACTCACTCACTCACTCACTGACTCATCACTAATTCTACAACTTCCTGTGTAGGTAGAAGACTGAAATTTGGCAGGCTCATTCCTAACAGCTTACTTACAAAAGTTGGGCAGGTTTCATTTCGAAATTCTACACGTAATGGTCATAACTGGAAGCTATTTTTCTACATATACTGTAATGGAGATGAGCTTGAAAGCCGGAGTTTCGTATGACATCATCACGCCTCCCACGTAATCACGTGAGCTGACTGTCAACGCAGTACGTTGAAAACCAGGAAGAGCTGAAAAAAGCGCTGAAGGAAACATGCATTATATTTTTTCAGAGGGCAGCGAAACAATAAGAAGCGAGCGAGTGACATATACAACCATATTCATGAGTGCTGCTACTTCGGAAACAAAGCACGGTGTAAACCTAAAGTTTAAATTAAGTTCATAGACAGGCTGCCGCTGGCGTTTCTCATGGCCACGGGTAACGCGGGATACAAGGTTAATGAGAGGACGCGGGATATAAACGAGAGTTTTGATCACTTTGTAACTAAGTTAAAATTGCAGGTGAGGGGCTGTGCTTATGCAAATTCTGAGAGACTGTGTTTGTGGGGGATTGACAGTTAAGGCGGGTGGGGGAGTCACGTCATCATCTCCCCTCCCATTCACCTCATTTCACTCTGAGCTGCGCTCCGCAGCTAACGCAGTGTTACGACTTTGTGACGCTGCCATCAAATACCCACAGAAAAATCCACAAGTTAATACACACGCTGTGTCTAGAGTTTCTCCACACTGAATCCTCCAGGCACTACTTACAAAAGGTTACATTGACAATCGTGTTATTTTTAAAATGTTTCCTTTTCTTAGCAAAAGCACAGCTGAGAAGCTTCGATCCATGTGCTCCATAACGTGTTAAAAAATCACGCATTTAATCACAAGCAAAGGGGAACTTCTGTCAATGCATGATTTCCTGGTACACCGATTACATTGATCAGCGCTCCCGATTCATTTTACCCTCGCACCCCCTTGGTTTGAGAAGTATGAAAAAATATGAGGTTAACACAGAAAAACAGATCACCAATTGAAGCTTTATGAATAATCGATTTGTTCAGGCAGGCAGGCGACAGCTCAATAGCTCGAATTTGGATATAAGTAGCTTCTATTTAGTCGCCAGAAATATCTTTGTTAGGAATGGAAGTTGAATTTAGTCTTTAAATTTCTATGGTAAAGAAAAAGTTATGCAATGATAACTACATTTAACTATATAAAGTCAAAACTTGTATATATAAAGTCATTCGCGAATATATAAAGTCAAAACTTGATTATATAAAGTCACTGTTGGAATAAATAAAGTCAAAACTTTAATCTATAAAGTCAGCGTCGGTATATATAAAGTCAATACTTGTTTCTGAATATATAAAGTCAAAACTTAAATATATATAGTCAGCACTGGAATATATAAAGTCAAAACCTGAATATATAAAGACGGCGTTGGAATATTTCGGAATATACAAAGTCAGCGCTGGAATCTATAAAGTCAAATCTTGAATATATAGAGTCAGCGTCGGAATATACTGTAGGCTATAAAGTAAGCGCTGAAATATATAAAGTCAAAGCTTCAATATATAAAGTCAGCATCGGAATATACAAAGTCAGCGCTGGAATATCCATCCATTTCCCAATACGTTGAATCTGACCACAGGGTCACAGGGGTCTGCTGGAGACAATCCCAGCCCACACTGGGCACAAGGCAGGAATCAATCCTGGGCAGGGCACATGCATCATTTTCAAAACATTAACCGAACAGTGTTTTTTTAATTTATTTTTCTGAATACATTTTTGTTAACTTAGTTCAGTTCAGAGTCGTTTCACTTTATATATTCAGGAGTGAGTTTATATACTCCGATGTTGACTTTATATAATCAGGAATGACTATAAATTCTGACGCTGACTTTATATATTCAGGTTTTGACTTTATATATTCAGGAATGACTTTATATATTCAAGTTTTGACTTTATATATTCTGACGCCGACTTTATATATTCACAAAATCAATTTATTTGTTTGGTACCCCATAGTATATATGTGTGTGTATATATGTACACATGTATGTATGTATGTATATATATATATATTTATATTTATGCCAGGGTGGCACAGTGGCGCAGTAGTAGTGCTGCTGCCTCGCAGTTAGGTGACCTGGGTTCGCTTCCCGGGTCCTCCCTGTGTGGAATTTGCATGTTCTCCCCGTGTCTGCGTGGGTTTCCTCCGGGCTCTCCGGTTTCCTCCCACAATCCAAAGACATGCAGGTTAGGTGGACTGGCGATTCTCAATTGGCCCTAGTGTGTGCTTGGTGTGTGGATGTGTTTGTGTGTGTCCTGCAGTGGGTTGGCACCCTGCCCAGGATTGGTTCCTGCCTTGTGCCCTGTGTTGGCTGGGATTGGCTCCAGCAGACCCCCATGACCCTGTATTCAGATTCAGCGGGTTAGAAAATGGATGGATATATATGCCAGCAACACTCATGACAATGACAAAACAATTACATTGTCAATCATGTTACGTTATTATTAAAATGTTTCCTTTTCTTTTTACTTCTCCGCTGCCAAGCGCGGGTATTTTGCTATATTTATATATAGATATACAGTAGATAGTTATATATATATATATATAGATATATATATATAGATATATAGATATGACAACAACACTCATATCAAAGACAAAACAATTACATTAACAATCATGTTACATTATTTTTTACATTTTTCCTTTTCTTTTTCATAACTTCTTTAACACACTACTTCTCCGCTGCGAAGCGCGGGTATTCTGCTAGTGTAGGCATAATTGTATACCTTTTTCTTCACCATAGAAATGTAAACAGTAAATTCGCCTTACATTCCAACCAAAGATATTTGTGTCGACTAAATAGAACTTGAAAAGATATTTTTTTTCGAATGTGATCGTGCAATTCAGAGCTCGCATGCTATTATGGTTTCGCCTGTGTGCCTCAATAAGTCACCCTCCCCTCGCTCTTACTTTTTTACCGTTCATCTAATGATTACATTGAGTATGGCTTTACCAAAAAAATCATCGATGGCGAATAAAATATCTATTATTCATAAAGCTTCAATTGGTGATCTGTCTTTCTGCGTTAACCACATATTTTTTCATACATCTCAAACCAAGGGGATGCGAAGGTAAAATGAATCGGGAAGCGCTGATATATATGTATGTGTATATATATGTATGTATATATATATTGAAATAGTTTTACTGTGAAATAATGCAAAGAGTACGCGACACGTGTTTCGCCCTAATTTTGGGGTCATCAGGCGTACATACTCAGTGCACCCCCTCTCGGGAATCAAACCTTGGACGTCAGCGCTAGAGGAGAAGCCTCTTCCTTTGCGTCACGGCGTGTGGTTTGTCTATTTGAGAGTATGTAGATCGGGGTATATATATATATATATATATACTCACGCTTCGCAGCGAAGAAGTAGTGTGTTAAAGAAGTTATGAAAAGGAAAGGGAACATTTTAAAAATAACGTAACATGATTGTCAATACACAGTAATTGTTTTTTGAGTGTTATGAGTGTTGCTGTCATCAAGGATTTGATTATCATTATTTCTTTCAATCAGGTTCGTATTTGTAGGATGTGTTGTGTTTAAGTCACATTCCGTGTTTGTCAATCGTTGTAAAGATAACAGGTTTCATTCATCGATTCGTTTCTTACTGCATCAATAAACAGCTCGTCTTCCTCTTTATCTGAGATGTGACACACTGCATGCACTTTTTTTTTTTACGCTGTCTTCCTTTAGCGGGACATTGACTTTTTCCACCATGTGTTTTGTTTCGGCAGTAGTTGCACTTATGAATATGCTTGTATGTATCAGACGCTTCATATTTTTTTGCTGCCTTCTCAATTGTGTAATTCGGTTTTTGTTCAGCACTCTTTGGAACTGTTGCTTTTTGTCTGTGCACTGCGTCAGTTCACATGAGCCTCTCGGTGTACATGCATCGAAGGTTCCCAGCTGTGCTGGTGCTATCTCGTGCGATGTCCATGGCTGTATTTAATGTTAGCTAAGACCCGGCACTTAAAAGTTTCTCTCGCAGTTTCGCTAAGTTTGTGCCAAACACCACCCTGACCATCTCATCTTCATCTGCATAAGCACAGTCCTTCACCCGTGAATATTTAGCAGCAGTGTTTCTATTGGATTGCCGCTGATGTACAGCCTTATATGGGCAGGCACTAAATTACGTGGGAGGTGTAACTCCACCTCCTACGACCATTGAGCAGACGTCTATTATAGTATAAGGACGAAAAAATAGGTTCCAGTTATGACCATTACGCGTAGAATTTCGAAATGAAACCTGCCCAACTTTTGTAAGTAAGCTGTAAGGAATGAGCCTGCCAAATTTCAGCCTTCTACCTACACGGGAAGTTGGAGAATTAGTGATGAGTCAGTGAGTCAGTGAGTGAGTGAGTGAGTCAGTGAGGGCTTTGCCTTTTATTAGCATAGATATTTATATATATATATATATATATATATATATTAACACAGTCTTCCATTAAAGTGCACAACATTAATAATCTAATAACAAATCTTAATGCACGTAAAAATCTAGGCAGTGCGGCATAAACACCAATAATTTAATTGCAATTACTACTTCAGATCAACAATGCATTAAAACTATAAAAACGGATTGTAGATTACATAAAAAATACACACAGATTTAATTTAATTAATTTAAAAGAAACACACATTTTTGTTCCAAATACCAATAACACGCATAAAATTCAGCTCTGCCCTTCAGAAACATTAAATATGGCACTATTAAATGTTAGAGCTTTAACTAACAAGACATTTTTATAAATGATCTTATTAGTGATAGAAACATTGATTTTATTGCACTAAGTGAAACGTGGCTTAACTCAAACGGCGCGGCTGTTTTAATCGAATCTGCGCCTCCGGATTACAGTTTTACTCGTGCAGACCGCCAGGGGAAAAAGGGAGGCGGATTGGCAAACATTTACTCGAGCCGATTAAAATGTAAAGATGTTAGTTTTGGTAAATTTAAGTCCTTTGAGTATCTCGCCGTTGTTATTCATGGAGATTCTCATGTTCTAGTATTATCCGTGTATAGACCTCCTAAATATAACGCGTCTTTCTTTGAGGAATTCTGTGACTTAATGTCAATTTTAATTACAAACTATGACACACTCTTAATAGTCGGCGACTTTAACTTTCATATCGACAATCAGTGTGACCGAAAAGTAAAAGAATTAATGAACCTCCTGCACTCTTTTCATTTGAGACAGCTCGTTAATCAACCTACACATAAAGCAGGTCATACGTTAGACTTAGTGATTGCTAAAGGACTTAAAGCTGATTTAAAGCAGGTCATTGATATTGGTCTATCAGACTATTCACTTCTACTATTTAATATAGAAATAAAGATAAAAAACACTCATGAGAAGCATTTTGTTATAAAACGCTTCTTTGACTCATCAGCAGCTTTAAAACTTACAAACATTCTAAGCAATCAGTCCGTTTATAATGCCAACTATAATAGCGAGGATAATGTAAATAGTAAAGTGGAAAACTTTAATTCTAAAGTAAGAACTGCTGTTGACATAGTTGCACCTGAAAAGACAGTTAAAAAATCTTCTAGTATTGTTATTCCATGGAAGACCCAAAGAGTGTCTGATTTAAAAAGAACATGTCGTAGAGCTGAGCGTAAATGGAGGAAAATTAAACTAACTATCCATTATGAGATATTGAAGGTTAAAAAAACAGAATACAATAACACAGTCCGCCTTGAGAGGCGCTGCTATTTCTCTAATATTATAAATAACAGTGCTAGTAATCCCAGAGTCTTATTTTTTACAATTGATCGTCTGGTAAACCCAGGTAACACAAAGGAATGCCCCCAGAATACTGCACCACCACCACCTACTCAAAGCATCATGATGCACCAACATTGATGGACTGAAAGCCAGGAGTCTATGTGACCATCATCATCAAGTACTTCCATGAAAACCCTAAATACAAAGAGGACTGTTTGATTTATGTTAGGTAGATTGCCCAGAGGGGACTGGGCGGTCTCTTGGTCTGGAATTCCTACAGATTTTATTTTTTTCTCCAGCCTTTGGAGTTTTTTTTGTTTTTTCTGTCCACCCTGGCCATCGGACCTTACTTAATCTATGCTAATTAATGTTGACTTATGTTTATATTTTATTGTGTCTTCTATTTTTCTATTCTTCATTTTGTAAAGCACTTTGAGCTACATTTTTTTGTATGAAAATGTGCTATATAAATATATATAAATTGTATATAATTAGATAATTAGCACTACAGTTCCCATGATGCTTTTGGACAGGACATATGGGGACTGTGGGAGTGATGGGTGATTTTGTTGAGTAGTTGGATTAATTAATAAAAAATGTGCATTGCATTCAGTAACCCGTTTGAGTCTTGACTTTTTTTTAACCAAGTAAGCATGACAAGGTGTCAGAAATGGTCTTGAAGTAAAGACGGCAATAAAAGCCTCCTTGAAGACTGAAAAAAAAAAATTTTAACGTTTAATGCACCTGAGTCCTTTGATTCTGTCAGCCAATGGCATGGCCAGAATGGATTCAGCATTTCTCACGTTTCAGAATTGCCACAAAACTTAACAAAGAAGAAGGTGAAGTGCAAGTAAATGCCTTAATTTATGCTATGGGAAAAGAAGCTGAGGCAATATTTGGCTCATTCACTTTCGAAGTGTGGACGAATGCCAATAATTTTGAAGACGTGGTAGGAAAATTCAATGAACATTTTATCCACGTAGAAATGTGATTTAAGGAAGAGCATATTTTCATCAGCATTCGCAAAAGCCAGAGGAGAGCTTGCTAAATATTGCGAATCTGGCGGTATGAAAGAGCAGCAAATTAGAGACAGAGTCGTGATAGCAATTGCGGACCGAGAAGTCTCATGGAAACTGCAGATGGAAAGCAATTTAACCTTGGGTCGAGCAGTGCAAATTGCATGCCAGTCGAAGCTTGTTGCAAGGCAGAATGCCACGATCACAGATGTGAACGCTTAGGTGCTAATGGTGCAGCGTGGGGGAGCATCCTGGAAGAAAAAGACAGTACGGCAAGAAGGCACATGAAGAGCAAATGCCAACAGAAAAAACACACTGTTCAAGGCGCAACAGACTGCATTGCATGAGAGACTGTCCAGATTATAATAAGAACTGTCGTAAGTTTAATAAAATGGGACACTTTGCTTTTGCTGTTGTTTGTAAAAGTAAGACAGTTAGAGCAGTTGTGATAAAAGACGTGGACAGCAATAATGATCCATTTTTCTTGGGGAGTGTGGAGGAACCTGATTCTGAGAGCCACTGGCTCTCTATGTGGCTCTCCCAAACTACCCTCCTTTAGTTAAAACATCAGTAATCCCCAAGATTCCAGGAGTGGCAGTTAAAATAGTTGAAAAGTTTATTGCAGAAACTGAGAGAAAAGGAGCCAAGTACAAGCTCTGTATTTTTGTAGTGGATGGACAATATGCTAACAACCTTTTAAGTAGAAATGCAGCATGCAGTATGGGTTTGGATATTAGAGCTGACCAAGTCAGTTGATGTGTTTTTGGGGAAACATGTCTTTTAAACTGTAAGCGAGTTAAGACAGAACTAAAGCCCAATGTGCAACCATACAGCTTAGCCACACCACGCAGAGTGCCATTCCCTTTGATGCAAAAGGTGGCAGAGGAATTGAAACGTATGCAGTCAATTGGGATAATATGTGAAGTAACTGAACCCACTGAATGGTGTGCTCCCATGTCTCCAGTAACGAAAAAGAATAGCAAGATAAGAATTTGTGTAGATCTCAAGCACATAAACAAAGCTGTTAAGAGGGAGAAGTTTATCTTGCCAACACTAGAGGATATAGCACCGAGACTTACAGAAGCTAGTGTCTTTTCCACTTTGACGCATCCTCTGGTTTTTGGCAAATCCCTTTGGACCCAAAGAATGCAATGTTAACTACATTTATAACTCCCAAAGGAAGGTTTTGTTTCAGGCATTTACCATTTTGAAACTCCTCAGCACCTGAGATATTTTAACGAGAAATGAGCAAACTGTTCCGAGATCACACAGGTACAGAGGTTGTTATGGATGATATTTTAGTATATGGTAAAGATCAAGCAGAACATGATAAAAATCTAGATGCAGCCTTGAGAGCAATGCAAGAGTTTGGACTGAAGCTTAACAGTCTTCTTCTTCTTCTTCTTTATTCCATAGCTGGCGCTTGGAAAGGGGGTCGACCACTTAGACAATACACTGCTGTTGGTGCCACTGGATTCCGTGCTCTATTCACCACACTCTTCCATTGTAGTCGATCGGTTGAGATGGTTCTTGCTTCGATTGTTGTCAGTCGCTGGTTCTTTAGGTCGTTCTCTACGTGTTTCAACCATGTCATCTTCGGTGCTTGTTGTTGTATCCTCCAATCAGGAGGGCGTTTTCTCCATAGGAGTTTGTGCGGTAGTGGATTTTCATCCATCCTACAGACGTGGCCGAACCATCTTAATGGGCGTTTTTCAATTTCCTCCGCGATCGGTGCCTGTTGATCGCACCATTCTCTGATAGTCTCGTTTTGGAGGCAGTCGCGGAGTGAGAAACGGAGAATATGTCTCAAGCATCGCATTTGGAAGGCCTCGAGCTTGTTGAGGTCATGCTTGAGCAATGTCCATGTTTCCGATCCTTAAAGAATATTTGGAAGGATCAGCGTCCTATATAGGCGTATTTTGGTTTTGATCGTAATATTCACCCGCTTCCATATGCACCACTTGAGTGAAGCGAATGCTGCTGTTGCCTGGCCGATCCGGCTGTGAACTTCGGCTGCCGATGCTGCTTTCTTTTCGAACTGTGGTACCTGCTCGATTAAAGTTTCATCAAGGTAAACTCCTGATCCGTCTGTTGTAAGTACTTTGGTCTTATCCACGTTGATTCTCAATCCGTATGACTGTGCAATGTGGGAAATGTCATACAAAGTGTCCGTTGCTTCAGTATCCGTGTCAGCGAAAACAACACTGTCATCGATGAACATCAGATCGGTTAAGAGGATTGTGTCATCATATTGAACTCCGTGTTGCCCATCGAATGCTTTTCGCATAATCGCATCGATCACAATGTTGAAAATAAGCGGCGAGGCAACGTCTCCTTGCCGGACTCCAGTTTGAATCAGGAACTCCTTAGACATATCATTCCGGATATGGACACTGCTGGTTGAGCCTTCGTATAATGCTTGAAGAAGATGAATGATTTTCAGCGGCACATGTTTGATCTCTAGGGCTTTCCACAAACTGGTCATCGATGCAATCGAAAACAGATATGAAGACGATGACAGTTCATTTACCACATCAAATTCTTTCTTCCGTTATCTGATGGAGAGCGAATATCTGGTCAATGCATCCTCAATGTGGTCTAAATTCAGCTTGCTCTTCCCGACTCGTTTGCTCTCGATGTTTCTTTAGCCTCGATTGTATGATTTTCATAAAAACTTTGCTGACGATCAAGAGGAGGCTAATACCGTGATAATTCTTGTATTCCCGACTGTCACCTTTCTTCAAAATAGGCACAACAATTGCTTTCTTCCACGCCGATGGAACACGGTCCGAATGCCATATATGTGTTACGAGAACATGGAGTTGTTGTAATAAGACGTCTCCTCTGGCTTTGATCATCTCGGCGGTTACTTGATCTCCTCCCAGTGCTTTACCATTTCTCAGAGATTTTATTGCCATCTTCACTTCGTTGATTATTGGTTCGGTATCGGGAAACTGATTCATCGGTTGTTCGATAATCGGTGGTTCAGGCACTGGACCTTGTGGAGGATCATGGTTGTACAACTGGTGAAAGAATTCTCTCCACTCTCTGAGGAGAGTTCACAAAAGTTCCATCCGACTTTTTAATATTGTCATTCGTTGATGTAGTTTTGCCACCTAACTGTCGAATTGTCTGGTGCAGCGTCCTGTACTTGTGTCTCGACGCTGCTTCTTCCATGTCGGCCGCAACGTTATTCCAGTGCGCTTCCCGTTCTGATTTAATTTTCTGTCGAATTTCTTTGTTTAATCGGTACTGCTCAAAATCGACGTGTTTCATTCGTTTTTGCTGGTCGATGAGGTCGAGACAATCGTCCGAAATCCATTGCTGCGTCCGTCGATGGATGGGTGGGCACAGTTCCATTGCACACTCTACAATGGACTCTGATAGTTGTTTTTCTTCTGCCTTGATATCGCCCGGTATTGTGAGTGCTGCGAATTTGTTGGATAATGTGATTTGGAATTCTCGTCCGGTTGCTGGGTCTCATAGACTGGCCCAGTTCCTCCTAGTTGGTGGTGACGCCTTTTTCTTCACTCTTTGTAATTTCATTCGCAATTTCACTCGGATAATATAATGGTCTGATCCACAGTCGGGTCCACGCATTGCATGTACGTCTTTGAGCGTTGATCTGAATCTAGTATTGACCAAATGTAGTCCAACATTGCTGCATCGTTGCCAGATGGATTTTGCCATGTGAGTTGATGTTTGAGGGGGTGACGAAAGATGCTGTTGCCGACAGTCAAGTTGTTTGACGCTGCAAAAGATAAAAGGCGTACTCCATTGTCGTTGATTTCCCCATATCCGAATTTGCCCATTGTTTCTTCCCATCCGGTTCAATCTGCACCCGTATGTGCATTAAAGTCATCCGCGAGTATAATTAATTCGGTTTGGGGTATCGTATCTAGTGTGTGTTGCAGCTGATCATAGAATTCGTCCTTTTTCGTGTCCAGGCTGGTATCAGTTGGGGCGTAAACGGATACGATATGGGTCTTGATCGTTCCATCGATAGTGATAACCGCCAGGCGCTCAGATATCGGATGGAATGCGATAACACTAGCGGCAGTCCGTCGATCGACCATAAAGCCAACACCAGCCTCTCGTTTGTCACCACCGGAATAGAATAGCGTCATCATCTCATCGATTGTTGGCAGATCGACCTTCATTGTCTCGGATTCCATGAGCCGCAGTTCTGATAGCGCACAGATCAATATTTTGCAATTGATAATTCTATGGCAATAATTTCTTTTTGACCGACGTGATGTCCCGTTCGCACATTCCATGCGGCGATTCGTATTTCCAAATTTGGTGTAATTAATTTGGGTCTTTGGCCATTAGCACACTTCTCACCAGTATCCCTGGTCCCCAAATCTGGTGCATCGGCTGCCCCGGATGCAGTAGCATTTATTTGTAAGTGATTAAGTCGTATATATCCATGCAGTTTCTTGCCTATTTTCTTCGGTTTCCCAATTCTAATCGGCGTGGCAGGCCGACCACCCTCCTCCTTTCTCACCCTGGGCTTGGGACCAGGTGTCGGCGGAGTTGAAGCTTAACAGTAACAAATGTCAGTTCAGTAAGAGTGAACTGCGATTCTTTGGGCATGTTATTAGGGTGGGAGGGGGTGAAGCCTGATCCTAACAACATAAAAGCAATCATTGATATGCCAAACCCAATAGACATTTCACAGCTTAGGCAACTTCTAGGCATGGTAAACTATCTTGGTAGTTCGTGCCAGGTCTTTCAACAGAGATTCATTCCCTAACGGAGTTGCTGAAGAAAGACGCAGTGTGGGTGTGGGACGCACCACAACAGCAACCATTTGAACGGGTCAAAGAAATTTTATCATCCACACCAGTATTAGCCTATTATGATGTGCAGAGTCCCACAATTGTGTCAGCTGATGCTAGCAGCTATGGTTTAGGAGCTGCATTGCTGCCGATACATGGAGACAGAGCAGAGCCTGTGGCCTTTTGCTCTAGAACATTGACAAAGGCAGAGCAGCGATACCCACAAATCGAAAAGAAGTGTCTTGCAGCGTTATGGGCATGTGAGAGGTTTGCCCATTACCTCCATGGGTTAAGAGAGTTCATTCAGCAAACAGATCATAAACCCTTAGTCCCATTAATCAACACATGTGATCTTGATTAAACACCCCTGAGGTGTCAAGTCTCCTGATGTGTTTGATGAGATTTAATGTAAGAGCTGAGCATGTTCCTGGCAAGTTACTTGTGGTGGCTGACACACTGCCACGTAATCCAATGCATGATAAGGAATACCCCAATACAGAGGCAGAGGTACAGACCTATGTTGAGTCAGTGATCAAGTCCAGGCCAGTATCGGAACCAAAGCTAAAAATAATTAAGGAAGCTACAGAGAAAGACTCTGAATTATGCAAGGTAAAAACGTTTCTCAGTTATGGTTGGCCTTGTCATATGCCTTATGAGCTGCAAAGGTTTCTTGCAGTAAGGGCATCTTAAACTGAAGTGGAGGGCTTACTTTTGTATGAGAACAGGATTGTCATTCCAGTTGCTCTTAGAGAACAAATTTTAGATCATTTACATAAAGGATACCTTGGCTTAACAAAGTGCAGACAAAGGGCTAAAATGTCTGTATGGTGGCCAGGGATTGGAGTAGAGATTTGTAGAAAGGTGTCAAGCTGTAACTTTTGCAAAGAACATAAGCCTACTCAGAGGAAAGAGCCACTTATACCTACCTTTACCACCAGGACCCTGGTATAAGATAGGGGCAGACCTGTGTGAGCTCTCTGGAAAGGATTACCTAGTGGTGGTGGATTATTATTCAAGAGATATAGAAATAGCACAGCTACAATCAACTACAAGTCAGCACATCATTGCTAGACTTAAGACCATGTTTGCATGATGGGGAATTCCACCGGAACTTTTTACAGACAATGGTACTCAATTCAGTTCCATGGAATTTGTTCAGTTTTGTTTAGACTGGGGTATCACACATACCACATGTAGCCCAATGGGTGAGCCACGCTCATATTTGGTGCAAACAGGTAATTGCTTGGTACTGCGCCATAACAGACGTCACCTTCAGTCAGTATTAATGGTGGCATCTGACAGCAGACAAGATGAAGGTAGCCTACCTCAACCGCAGTAGGATCTTGGTTCACCTGCTACATCTACATCACTGAAAAATTCTTTGCCTACCCCAAATGTTGGGAACACGCTACAGGGACTGTCAAAAGAGTTTAAAGTCACTTCCAAGGGAAGGGTAATCAGACCCCATGCACGATACTGTTGGATAGTTGTTATGTTATAAATGTTTGTCTACACAAAAGAAAGGAGACTTTGTTATGTCCTAAACTAAAAAAAATATGTATATAATTGCTGGTATGTTAAGCTACAAGGGTATTTCTTAAAAGGGGGAGATGTGGTGAGATGTGTATATATATATATATATATATATATATATATATATATATATATATATATATATATAAGCACTACAGTTCCAATGATGCTTTAAAACAGGACAAATAGGGGCTGTGGGAGTGATGGGTGATTTTGTTGAGCAGTTGGATTGAGTAATAAAAAACATTGCATTCAGTAACCTGTTTGAGTCTTGACTTTCTTTAATCAAGTAAGACCGAGGTGGCATGACAGAGTTTAAGGCAGCAAATGCACAGAATTCACTCATGCTCTGTATGCGCAAAGAATACAATTATTCATCTTAAATTACATATCAAGCACATCTGTCTCGATTAAAATTGTCCAAAATGTTTCTAGGACAAGATCCAACCTGCAAACATTACAATCGAGCTTCAGCCTCATTGGGTCATATGTTTTGGGCATGAACCAATTTAACATCCTTTTGGACTAACATCTTTAAATGCCTTTTAGACAGCCTTGGTGTCAAATCTCTCCTAATCCATTAACAGCTGTGTTTGGTGTACTTCCAGAAGGGCTTAAAGTGGAGAAGGACGAACAAACTGTAATTGCCTTAACTTCACTATTGGCACGTACACTAATTTTGCTCAAGTGGAGGAATCCTAACTCACCTCTTTAAGTCAGTGAGTAACTGATGTTATATATTATCTGAAATTGGAAAAAATCTAATTCTCACTTAAAGGATCTGTACAAAACTTTTTCAAAACCTGTGAGGATCTAATCAGTAACATTTTAGAATAAGCATTTAAATTGATGAAACAGATGATGATCATTTTGGTCTCGTCCGATGCGAGAGATGGACGTCTGAAGTGGAGCTCCGCTAGCAGTGGTGCTATTTTTCATATTATTTGCTTATTATTCAGAGATATCCTGTATTTATTCAACCCGAGAGGGACCGCTACAGTATATGTAAACACATATAAACATGGCCAACAAGAAGGGGGGTCCGAAAGAATCGAAGACTAAAGCTACATCCAAGCTGCGATCAGCAAGCCCTAGTTCGAGATACGGCCTCTCAGAGACAGACCTGGATCAGATGGGCGAAAGTACAGACTCCTCGGGACCACGGTCCGCTACATCGTCGCCGGCTGAGAGCGAAAAGGGGAGCGAAGGTGCGATCGTGAGTGCAGATGTGGATAGCTCGCCGATTGGAGAGGATTACCTGAAACTGGAAAAGGCCGGGAGGTCCGCGGCTTCAGTTACGCAATACGGGACTGGAGCAGCGGGGACACCGGCTTCAGCAGAGTCTGCTGCTTCATCTACGGCACAAGAAGGCACATTTCAGCTATCTGAACTGAAAGTGTTGCTCGCTGAGCTCAGGCAAGATATAAAGAAAAGCGAGAAGGCTAATGAGAAAGCAACGGCAAAGGCACTTGAGAGACTGAAACAGGAATTAAAACAGGAAATCCAACAGGCAAATGAAAGGCTGCGCAAGAGGTACAACTTGAACTTCGACAGGTGCTGGGTAAAATCGAAGAGCGCATTGAGAAAAACTCAGTTAAACTGAGCACGCTTGCTGATCGATTGGAGCATCTTAGTGAGACATTCACGAATCGGATCGAAATAGCCGAACATCTAGCTGCCAGTGCCGAGGAAAGAGCAGTAAATGTCAGTTGAATGTAAAAACTCGGAGAAAAACTTGGAGACAGACTGGCTGCTTTAGAAGATGGGAATAGAAGGTATAATGTCAGAATTGAAGGCCTGCGGAGAATCGAGAAAGTTTAAACCCGTGAAATTCGCAACTGAACTTTTTCTAAAATAATCGGGGCGACTTTAAAGCAGAATCTGAGATAGCAGCGGCTTACAGCGTCTGGATCAAACACCGTCAGACCCCGACCAAGATCTTTTATAGTTCGTTTTGAACGATTATCATTTAAGTTAGAGGTGATGGAACTCCTCAGGAAAAAAGGGGAAGATATTATATATGAAGATTGCCACATTCGCGTCTTCCCTGACTTCTCTCCAGCAACAGCTATCAAGCGCCGCCTTCTATAATATTAAACAGCTACGGCAAGCCAATGTCAAATACGGCCTCCTGTATCCGCAAAACTGAAAGTGGAATGGCAGGGTCATTTCTATGTTTTCGCTAGCAAGGAGGAGGCAGAAAATGAGTTAAGAAAGCTGATCCGGGACTATTCTGATACATAATTGTGAGTCATGGCGGTAAATGATAAAGCTAGGATTAATAATCTACTGTCTGATCTATTTGTTTTAAAATACGGGTTTTTATCAGCATATATTCTCATATTCTTATATTATTATTACTTACTTATTACTTATCATTACTTAGTATTACTAGGGCTAAATGTTTATGTTTTATTGTGCTTAATTACGTTTTCCTCCTCTTTTTTTCTTTTCTAATTATTTCATGTGTACCCTAAATGAGACTGTTCAATATCATACCCTTGGTTTGCTGTTATTGCTATTACTGCATTAAGACTTGTTATGCTTGTTTTGGACACATCTTTAACACCATCACCTGGGTTTATTATCTGGGGATATCATCTTAATGCACTAAAATTGATGAAGATTATATGTATATGTATGTGTATGTATATATATATATGTATATATGTATGTATATATGTGTATATATATATATGTATATATATTAAGTGCAAAATTCTTTTTTTTTTTTTCTTTTTCCTCTTTTAAAGACTATATTGGTAACAGATATCTCTATCTTTTAACCTTAAAGCGCCACTGCATGGGGGCTTGATGTGCTTTGGACGTGCTCTGTCTCTGGGTATGTCAGAGGACTGGGACTGCATGAAGTGGGTTTTAGCCTCACCTGGGGAGGCAAAAAGGGAGGGTGGGGGTTAAGGGGAAGAGAAAGAGAGCAGGCTTGATCTATATCTAATCTATCATCTCAATCTTTATAATTATAACTATCAACGTAATAATAAGCTGCATGGCAACAACTCTTGGGGGAATAGGAAATTAAGACCTAAACTATTTCACTTCCAGTTAAGACTATAATATGACACCAAAAACTCAGAATCAGTGTCTCCATGATGGGACAGTTAACTTCGTAAGCTGGAATGTTAAAGGCCTGAATCACGAATTAAAGAGAAAGAAAGTACTTTCTCACCTAACAGGTCTAAATGCTAAAATAGTATTTTTACAGGAAACCCACTTACTAAGTAAGGATCAGTTCCGGCTGCAAAAGACTGGACTGGCCAAATGTTCCATTCTAGTTTTACAAAGAAAACTAGAGGGGTGGGAATTCTCATACATAGAACAGTACCATTTGTAGCATCAGATGTAGTATTGGATCCTGAAGGGAGATATGTGATGGTCATGGGAGACTTATCTAACTGTAAAATGATTTTGATAAATGTTTATGCACCTAATGTTGATGATAAGGAATTTATACAAAATTTATTTGCATCCATTCCCAATCTGAACACTCATAAACTTATAATGGCTGGGGACTTTAATTGTGTTCTAAATCCACTTTTAGATAAGACTTCCTCCACAGGGGAACGCAACTAACACCGCAAAGATAATTACAAAGTTTATAACTGATCACAACTTATCAGATCCCTGGAGGTTTTAAACCCAAATTCAAGAACATATTCTTTCTACTCACCAGTACATCATTGCTACTCAAGGATTGATTACTTCTTTATAGATAATAACTTCTTGCCTAAGATTAAATCTTGTAAATACGATGCTATTGTTATTTCAGACCATGCTCCGATGATCTTGGAGCTGAAATTACTAAGCCCCATACACTCACCCGCAGATGGCGTCTCAATCCGCTTCTATTAGCTGACGAGAATTGTACTGAATTTATATCCAAACAAATTGAATTCTTTCTAGAGACAAATACATCCCCTGAGATCTCTGCAGGAATACTCTGGGAAACTCTTAAGGCCTTCTTAAGAGGACAGATTATCTCATATCTTTCCCACAGAAATAAATCCGAAGCGAAGAAAGTAGCAGAGATAAAAGCGAAATTACTAAAATAGATGAAGAACATGCCAGACTACCAAGCGAGACTCTACATAAGAGGAGGCAGGCTCTACATTCAGAATTAAACCTCTTGACAACTAAAGAAACCGAACAACTAATTTACAAATCCAGACATCATTATTATGAACATGGAGAGAAAGCTAATAAGCTTTTAGCGCAACAAATTCACAAGCAAGATATGCATAACGCAATCTCGTAATTACTAACACGAATGGAGATAAAATCATCGAACACAAAAATATAATGTACACTTTTAGAGACTACTATAAATCCCTATATACTACTGAGTTTAAAGAAGACAATATACAATCTAATGCATTTCTGGATAAATTACAGATACCACAAATTGACGCTATTAGTGTGGAGGAGCTCGATAAACCTCTGTCATTATCAGAATTACTGGATGCTATAAAGTCACTCCAAGGTGGAAAAGCAGCAGGCCCTGATGGCTACCCTGCAGAGTTTTACAAGAAATTCTCCGCTCAGCTAGCTCCCTCCTATTAGCAACATTTACAGAAGCCAGAGATAACCAATCTCTTCCACAAACCTTTCGCCAAGCACTAATCACTGTCTTCCAAAACAAAATAAGGACTTATTACAATGTGCATCATACAGACCAATTTCACTTCTGAATAACGACGTTAAAATACTCTCTAAAATCATAGCTAGAAGGATGGAGAAAGTGCTCCCTCAGTAATATCACAAGACCAAACTGGATTTATTAGGGGCCGACACTTATCTTCAAATCTTCGACGCCTGTTTAATGTAATATACTCACCAACTAAATCAAACACCCCAGAAATATTATTATCATTGGATGCAGAAAAAGCATTCGACATGATTGAATGGAAATACCTTTTACTATTTTGGAGAAGTTTGGGTTTGGCCCGAACATTTGTGCATGGATTAAATTACTGTATACTAACCCAGAAGCTTCAGTTTGCATCAATAACATTTGCTCAGACTACTTTAAACTAGAACGTGGCACAAGACAAGGATGCCCTTTGTCACCACTGCTGTTTGCAATTGCCATTGAACCACTGGCAATACATTGTCGAAATACTGATCAGATAAAGGGGATTAGCAGAGAAGGACTGGAACAGAAAATCTCATTATATGCAGATGACATGGTACTGTATATATCGGACCCAGAAAATTCTGTGCCTGCAGTCTTAGCAGCACTCACAGAATTTCAAAAGCTCTCTGGTCTCAGAATTAATCTGAATAAAAGTGTACTCTTTCCGTGAATTCGCAAGCATATAATATTAGATTAGACACCCTTCCTTTTATCATTGCAGAACAGTTTAAATACCTCGGGTAAACATCACAAGTAAACATAAAGCTCTTTATCAACAAAATTTCGTCGTCTGCATGGAAAAAATTAAACAAGACTTGCATAGATGGTCAACCCTTCATCTCACACTAGCTGGAAGAATTAACACTGTTAAGATGAATATTCTTCCTAAGCTCCTTTTTATTTCAAAACATACCAATATACATTAATAAATCGTTCTTTAAGCAATTAGATTCAACAATAACCTCATTTATTTGGAATTCTAAACATCCACGCATCAAAAGAGCGACCCTACAAAGACAAAAGGCAGAAGGCGGCATGGCTCTACCTAACTTCCAGTTTTATTACTGGCGCAAATATACAGTCGATAAGAACCTGGACACAAATAGAAGAACATACACAGGCATGGACCGCAATAGAAGTAAAATCCTGCAGTACTTCTTTGTATTCCTTGCTTTGTGCTCCAATAAACACACGTTATCGGCAATACACTAATAACCCAATTGTGCTCCACTCACTTAGAATCTGGAACCAATGTAGAAAGCATTTTAAGACGGAGAAGCTTCTTTCTGTGGCACCCTGCAAAAGAACCACCTCTTTCAACCCTCACAAACATATGCAGTTTTTAATATCTGGAAAAATTTGGAATTAACTTGCTTAGAGATCTTTATATAGACAACGTCTTTGCATCCTATGAACAATTACATTCCAAATTTAACATTCCAGCTACAAATTTCTTTCACTATCTTCAAATCAGGAACTTTGTTAAACAGAACCTTCCAGATTTTCCTCATCTTGCACCCTCATCCACGCTGGAAAAATTATTGCTCAATTTCAAGGAGTTAGACTCCATCTCTACAATATATAAAATCCTTTTACAATCCCTTCCTTTCAAAGATCCAAGAGGACACTGGGAAAATGACCTCTCAATTAATATATCAGAAAAGGAGTGGAAAGTAGCAATGCAGAGAATTCACTCAAGCTCCATATGCGCAAAGCATACAATTATACAACTCAAAATTATATATCGAGCACATCTGTCTCGACTAAAACTCTCAAAATGTTTCCAGGGCATGATCCAACCTGTGAACGCTGCAAAAGCCCCAGCCTCACTAGGTCACATGTTCTGGGCCTGCTCCAAATTAACATTATTCTGGACAAAAATTTTTAATTACCTCTCAGACAGTCTTGGACTCACAATCCCTCCTAACCCATTAACAGCTGTGTTTGGGGTTCTTCCAGAGGGTCTTAAAGTGGAGAAAGACAAACAAATTGTGATTGCATTCACTACACTGTTGGCACGCAGACTTATTCTGATAAACTGGAAGAACCCAAACTCTCCTCTTTTAAGTCAGTGGGAAACTGATGTGTTATATTATTTAAAATTGGAAAAATCAAATACTCAGTTAGAGGATCTGTGCAGACTTTTTCAAAACATGGCAGGATCTAATCAGTAATATTTTGAAATGATTTATAAAGCACAGAGAATTTGTTGATTTAGGTATTTTTAAAAGCCTTAAATTTTACACCGTTTGGCTTGCTCTCTCTCTCAAGGGTGGGGATCGATCTGTTCTTAGCATAATTCTTTTTTTTTTTTTTTTTGTAAAAACTTGATTGCTATGTATTGATTGTAATAAAATTAATAAATAAAAAAAATAAAAAAAAAAAAAATAAATTGATGAAACAGATTCTCTTCCCCTTTTTTTTGTATTGATTTACTTATTTTTCCTACTATTAAAGTTTTACTCTTTTGGCCTACCTCTCTTTCTCATGGGTGGGGGTTGATTTGTTTCAAACCTAGTTTTGTAAAGCTTGACTTGCTTGTATGGAATGTTATTTGAGTTTAATAAATTCAATAAAATGTTTAAAAAAAGAAGTTCAGTTACACTAGGACATTGCTTACATTTTTAATTTTTCTTCAGCTTTTTTCTGATAATGTGCTTTCATTTGACTAGGTGATATCTGCGATCACCATCTCACAATAGCATTCAGTAACTGCAAACCAGTAATAGACACTAGCAATAGTGTCTATTACCAAAGTTTAACTTACTGTTATGTCTAATTATATAAAAATTGTGAATGTTCATCACTTCAACTGCGACTTACTTCATTTAAAGCACATAGTTATTACTTTGTAACAACCAAAGACCATGTAATTCTGCTAATTCACATTATTGCTCTTTAGCATTTGCACTCTAGTTAATGCAACCATTATTTTCATAAATTTTAATATTCTTTTACACTTCTTTAGAAATGCAGAGTAAAGTCAACTGCAAGGCAATGTGGTGTGTATAATAGAAAATCAGTAAGTCACCATGATTCATGTTTACATTTTTATGCAGATATACTGTATGCTGTAGTTTTATTCCTTTGCAGGTTTAGTAGCATAGTGAAACTCACATTTATTGGGAATGGTAAAATGTTTCAATCACATTGTGTGTTTATGAGCCTCTGTTCAACCGACATATGCTGCATGGTTTGCTGTTTTACACCACCCACTTGCCATAGTTCATCAGACATTTCCACCTTTTTTGTTGATACTGGTAGACATTACCTGCCAGGCAAAGGCACGGTTGCCAGAAGAATGGACGACTTATCACTTTATGCAGAGAGATAGGATCATTATTGTCACATGTAAAGAGTACACAGAAATTGTTGAGCTTGTGTTAGTATTAAACACGAACAAGACGCCAAGCAGAGTCAAATTAAATCATAAGTGCCAGGTTTGTAACAATATAGCTGATTTGGGCACAGTCAATCCTGAACAACGTATGCTGAAAACACAGTGGAGTTCTAAATGGTGGCTTATCCCAATGGGGTTTGTACTGCTTATACTGTACATACATGTTTTAAATGACTTGATGATGTTCTTTTCTGTTGTTTAGTGTGTTCTTATTATAGAGAATAGCATTCAATCAGTAGAACATTTGATTGATTCATTTTTATTTCTATAGAATCCTCTTTGGTGTTCAAAATATTTAATGTATTTATGTTCTGGTTGTTTGTGTGCTCTAGTTTGGCTTCTAAGTAAAAGGTTTATTCCATTGATATTAGTTAATCTGCTGGAGTGTTGGATGATTCCTTATAGTGGCACTTACATATTGTTACAAACCATATTTTCAGTCTAGTGCTTAACTTCTTATTTTGTCAATTGAAAAGTTCCATCCATCCATCCATTACCCAACCCATTATATCCTAACACAGGGTCACGGGGGTCTGCTGGAGCCAATCCCAGCCAACACAGGGTGCAAGATAGGAACAAACCCCGGGCAGGGCGCCACAAGGCCAATTGAAAAGTTAAAGTCAGTTAAAGCCCCTTCAGATCCCATGAGATCAAATCCACATGACTTCCAGAAAGAGGTGTCATTCACAACAAGGAAGTACCATTAAACAGACCTTCCAACGATTGAGTAAAACCTCTGAAAAACATTTCTGTTTATTATTTTCTTTAGTTCAAAGTTGGGGCAAGACTATGTCAAGACTGCCATTATGTTTATTTTTGTATTGGTATTAAACAGGACGACCCAGTTGGCATCCCAAATCATCCTGAGGTCTTCTGTCATTCCTGACACAGCCATAATTGATATTTTGTTAATCTATAAAACCTTAGGTTTATGTTACTGAGCTGCGTAGAATAGCTAGAGATCTGTTTTGTGTTGACGCAATATAGCTGCTAATTAGCAGGTTACTAAGTATGAATACACTATTCACACAGAATAAAAGCTATCTTTTATTTGTATCTGGCTTTGATCCTAGACAATGGTTTTTGTAGCTGAATAGTCCCCATCTCAGTCTTGAAGCTATTTTGGCATTCTTTTGTTACAGTGCACTGTGTTTCTGACCTTTATAATATTATCATTACTGTTACATTTTCTTACTATTTGACATACAACCGTATATCTTGGACACTCTGTTGAAGAGAGGAACAGAGCTGTCAACTGATCACCTCCTAGTAGTGAGTAGGATGAGATGACTTGGTAAGATTCCCAATAGACCTGACAGGCCCTAACATATAGTGGGGCTGTGCTGGAAACTGACCATGATTCATTCCTAAACTTACAGTATATATACCAGAGAGCATTAGTCAGAGAATATAAAATATATGATTAGAATAAGAAGATAATTGACACAATAATAACAAAATAATATTCACAAAAAGAAAACAAAAATATATTAAATAACAAAATGTATAAAATAGTATTTGAAAGATAACAAAAAGATAAAATATGCAGAAAAGAAAAGAAACTTGAGACTAGGTGTCACCCCAGGCATAAAAGAGTGAAAAAATTCATTAGTTTGCATATATACTCAAATTAACTTCTAAACAAATCTTGATAATTTTACTACAAATATTTAGTTACATTTGAGGCAACATGGGAATATTAAAAAATATCTCTGTTGCAAAAAGATGTGTTAAACAAATGATGGTGTAATAAGAAGTACTGTATATATAATGCCTTTTACCTTTAACAAATACCTCATAAGTCACTAGTGACAGTTCCAGTGTGATGCCCAGTCAAAGGGAAGTTAAACACTACTTGTGCCAGTTACTTCTTAGTCATTTCTTTTTCAATCTGTGTGCTTTGCTGAACCTTAATACATTGATTTGAAGATTGTAATGAGTTACTGACTTCTGTTTTTATCTCATAAAGCTGTAGGCTTAGCAATGACATGTCTTAATACAAAACAGAACATCACTAAATCTCTTTTGCTCTCCAACTAAGCAAGTGATCCAAAAACTGAAACTATTAAATAATCTCAGAAGGCAATGTAAATGTAACTTTGCAAAAATGTAATCATCTTGAAACCAAAATCCATTGCCACAACTGTGTTGGAGGTGTTTAAAGGAGTGTTATAGGAGTGTGGTATGAGAAATGTAAGCAGATCAACTGTTATAATAATTACGTGTCAACATCACCACACAGTGGGATTAAGCAGGTTCAAATCTCCACCTGTCAGTTTAACTTGTCCTCCTGTTTACTTCCAAAAATATTAAAATAAGGCATACCAGCACCTATTAATTAAGAAAAATGTCAAACTGGAAATGACGTCAGACCAAATGATTAATTAACATAAAATCATATCCACTTTCCACAAACATATTCAAGCGTGAACCATTCCATATCTACAAAAGCTATCTGACATTTTAAGATTGCATGCTATATGTGGTCACTTGAATTGGAAGTAAGATTCTTACTTGTAGTGTTTTAGCTGATGTCTAGCTTTTGCTGCCAGCCATCTGAAGATCATGCTAAAAGAGTACTCATTAAGAGGAATTTAAGATAAAAAGGCAGACATACAAAGGGGAGTATCTCAACTGATGTCTCATTAAAAAATAAAATTGTCAGGAATTTTTCTTTATTTTTTCCAGAAGGAAAAAAGGGGATGTTTGGAAACTATTTCTGTGCTGTAAACAGATATCTTTTTTCTTCAATGTTAGCATAATAGAGATAATCTCTTTAATTATGGACATCACTCATTAATTTTCTGAACAGATTTATTCCAAAACAATCTCGTGTCTGGCTGGATCTACTCCTATCCTAGTATCAATGGAAAAAAGATGAGAACATACTCCACACAGGTCAAGTTTATTGTCATGTATACATACATAGTATAATGAAATGTTTGTGTGGCTCCTCAGAACAGGTGACAAAAATACAGTAAATAAGTAAAACATGCCACACACACTATATACAGCCTAATCTAGCTATAGGAGTGTTAAATTCAGATTCTGGAGAGCCATGGTGGCTGCAGGTTTTCATTCCAGCCACTTTCTTAATTAGTAAATGATTACTGGTTCTAATGGGACATACTTCTCTTGCTTCTAATTGTTTATTTTTTCCTTAGCTAGATGGCAAACAATAACAAGATAAAAAATGTACCAGCAAATTATCCTTTTAACACTCATGTGTGTATCATACAATATGTGTTTCAATACATTATTTGAGAAGAAAAAAGTGAAAGCATGAGAAATAATGATTATTTCAGTCCTACAAAAACATTTGAATGGTGCTCTCAGAAAAAAACAAAATCAACAGTTTTACTAATATCTGTATCTAATAGAGTACTAACAAGCCATAAAATTAAATCATGTGCTTCAGTTAGCTTCTAATAAACATATTGACTGCTGGACCATTTTTTACCAGAATGCTGCAGTATAGGCCTAAGCATTTATGATAAATAATAAGTGTAAAGTAACATATTAGAACGCAACAGTCAAAAGTAACTCTGTCAAAGATGTAAAGAAATTGTTAATTACTTTATTTTGACCAGCAACATCACTAAAATTTTCCATTTGAATGAAAGACTTGGAAACATGGCACTTTGCAAACTACAAACTTAGAAGAATATGTATCGTAAATATAATGTGTTTCTCTGCACTATCGACACTTGTTGAACACAACACATTTGGTAGGTGACTGTTTGCGCTTGGTGGGCGGCTAAATATCCGTCTAGTTTTGTTCTGACAGTTGTGATGAGTTAAACACCTTGTGATGAAAAAAAGCCTTCGGAGCAGCTATCCCCATCAGTGCCAGAGCCTTCAAGTCCCACATGATCCAATTGATTGTCACCATCTTGATCACTGTCATTATCATTAAAACAAAACAGCTTTATACCTTTTTCATGGTACCATAACTACAGACCGTCCATTTATAATACTTTTCTGCAAGTTGCTGTATCTAATTAAAAAAAATGGCTATCCACTAGATGAAAGCACTATAGTAGATAATTGGGGAGTGGCAGCAAAGCTCACCAGCAAGCTGGCTGCATCTATAGTGGCTGTATACTGAAATATGAGTTATATTGTACATCATGCCTTGACAGGATCAATGAGATACGACTTAACTTGTACCTTGCTGGTCAAAGTGAAAAGGGTAGCCATCTAACACACTGCAACCCCTGTTTTATCATATTGCTGACCGCGATTATACTGAGAAATGGGGTTTGCTGGTTTACGCAAATGAAGGCCATCTGCAGAAGTAAAGTGAAGGAAGCAAAGTTCAGTTAAACTCAAGTGCTTGCCAGATAGTGTGTCTGTGAGCATAGTTATTTTCTTGCAATTGACCTAGTAAGAAAGGTATATAATATATATTATCCACCCACCATCCCACACCCCAATCTGCAAACTTGTGAAAAAGCTGATTTGGGGACTACAATTCCCATCAACCAGTTTGCTGTTCCAATTTATGTCATTAGCACCCATAGAGTTATATATAAGAGCATCAATAAAGCAGCATGTCATCAAAGGTAGCAACTTCTGTTTTTTTTTTTTTAATTCTTGTGTCTCGCTGAATTACAGTATTTACCTCAGAGCAGTGCTTCTCAGTTCTCAATCCCTTAGAACCCATTTTTACCTTTTTTAAGATCCTTGATGACTAACAGATCGCATTTTAAGACTGGGGTGGTTTCCCCTTTCCTGAATCAAGTGGAAGTAGAAGAGTGGTGAGATGGGGGTCACCCTAATAAGACAGGTACAGTTAGAAATGGGTAAAAAATATTGCACATTGCTGTCAACTACTTTGATGGACTTGGTGGGATGTGTCATAACAACTCAGTACCTAAAATGGTTTATTTCCTCAAAGTGTGTTTCCAATCCACAGACACCCACTGGCAACTCACTGGGAGAAACCTGTTACTCAAAACTGTATTGTTACCAAGTGGTTGAGAATCACTTACTTAGAGTACATCTTTTTTTTTTCCACATCTTAGAATTTGTTGCATTTAAAAAAGACACTTTTTCCCCTAGGGGCGGCACGGTGGCGCAGTGGTAGCGCTGCTGCCTCGCAGTTAGGAGACCCGGGTTTGCTTCCCGGTCCTCCCTGCGTGGAGTTTGCATGTTCTCCCGTGTCTGCGTGGGTTTCCTCCGGGCGCTCCGGTTTCCTCCCGCAATCCAAAGACATGCAGGTTAGGTGGATTGGCGTTTCTAAATTGGCCTTGGTGTGTGGGTGTGTTTGTGTGTGTCCTGCAGTGGGTTGGCACCCTGCCCAGGATTGGTTCCTGCCTTGTGCCCTGTGTTTGCTGGGATTGGCTCCAGCAGACCCTCGTGACCCTGTATTCGGATTCAGCGGGTTGGAAAATGGATGGATAAATGGACTTTTTCCCCTGCTTATTTTTTTGGATCCTTTTCTGAGAAATGTGTTGCCAAAACCAACGCAAGCAGTGCTAACAAACCCTGGATCTTCCTTTCTTTCTTTCTACACTCAACCCCCTAATAAATCTTAGAAAACTCATAAACTCAAATACAGTAACTTTTTTGAATAAGTTTTGCTTATCATTACATATTACTGTTATATCTGGCAGTCTAAAAGCAAGACTTTGTCAGCCGGACAGTGGTGGCATGATGTACTTGGCCACACATGCACTTCATTTTAATGTGTGCACCAACAATAAATCTAAGATAACCCAAATACACATTTTTTTAAATTTTCGAAAAAGACAACACTGTTGTTCACCTGCACATAATCATCATCAAGTTTGCAATACCAATAAACAAACAGTGTTAAACAACTTTTGAAGTTAAAAAAAAGAGGAAAAAAAAGAAAAAAAAAAACACCCCAAATTAACAGAAGGAGCCAAGCTATGATTGAATTTTTGCCTGCTGATGGAGATGCTATTTTTCAGAATATGATAAGAAGAGAATAGGATGTTACTTTTGAGTGAATAAAATTAATTAGAAATGTTGGTTCCTTTTTTGGTAGACATTGACTCAAATCTAATGTTTACTGAAACAGTACTAATATTAGACATACTTGTAATGGAGTGTTAAGAATTTTAGAAGTTAGTTTTGAATAAATAAACTTTAAATCACCTTTGTAACATTACCAAATACCATTTTAATATGGGTTCAGCTGCAATCATTTTCACAGCAAAGAATATATGTAGCAGCAAGTTACAAGCAAGCTCAACAGCAAGCAGCTGAAGTGAATCAATAAAATGATCCCCTGGTTATTTGTTGTGTTTCCACCGCATGTACAGTTCAGGTTTTCTTGTTGACAATACAGACAACTCCACCTGCCAAAAACGCTTAGTTAATTTAGAGTGTATCAGGAAAAAATGCACTTTGGAGGACCACATTAGGAACTTGATTAGGCAAACCAAAATTTGGATTGATGTGGTTTGTTTAGGCTAGTTGGCTATTTCTGATTTGGCTTCAGTCTCCCTAGGTCCCACTGTAGTCAGTGCATGGCCAAAATCAGCTGCACCAATTCAGTCTCTGGGCAAGTGGGTGACAGTGAAATGGGGGTCTAAGAAGTCAAAATTTAGTCCCTTTGTGCCTATGTTATCAATTCAGACCAAGTACAGATTCTCAGCTCTCTGCATGTCACCTGTGGAGCTTGAGAACAATAAAGTGTTCATAATTGGTGACTCCATGGTGTGGAATGTTAGAATTTAAAACTATGGTAATCCACCCATTAACGTTAAATGCCTTCCAGTGGTGAAGGTATCTGACATACAGGCTAAATATGATGAAGTATATAACTTATTGCTGCATGTTGGCACTAAAAATATTATTTGTGGCAATCTGAGGTATTAAAGGGGAACTTTATATCTTTATGCACCAAAGCAAAAAGAAAACGTCAGAATTTCATTGTGTCTGGCCTCTTACCAAGGTTATATGGGGAGTATGTGATGTATAGCAGATTGCATTCCATTCACTGCTAGTTAGAGCCTTTGTGAATAATTGGGAAGATTTTTGGGAAAGGCCTGGATACATCATCGTAACTGGATGGGATTTTTGTGTTTATCCCAAAATATGGCAGCAAAACTGCCTAGCTGACTGACAGAGCACCATCCAGCCTGCAGTCTTGTGCTCTTAAATCACATGTTGTTGTCTATCCCACCTGTTACTATCCTTCAGCTGTTAACCAGAATTCCTGTTATGGGACATCTTATAAGTTTAGTTTTGATACAAACTTTCAATTACCTGATAACAAAAAATAAGGAGAATTATTAGACTAAGAGATAAAATCTGATCCTCCACCAGGGGTACCTGTAACTTAATGAAAATTAAAACAAAAAATATATCACCAGTTCAGAAACATCTTTGCAGTTTTAAATGCTGCTTTATTAAACATTTGCTCTATTAGAAATAAAGCTGTTTTGGTAAATTATCTTCTATTAAGTAAAAAATCTAATCAGAGACTTCTCACTGAAACCTGGCTTATTACAGTAAATTTGACACTATTCTCGTAGCTGAGGCATCACCAAACTGATGCACATTCCTCCATAAGTCTAGAGATACCGTTTGAGGAGGTGGCCTTAAAATACTACATTTTAACAATATGCAAACTGCTTCTGAAAATGCATTTGAATTTACATCTTTTAAGACACTCATTTTAAATATTAAAACAGATTCCAGCACAATTGTCTACAGAGAGCACATTAGGGTCTCAAGATACCGGCCTGCTTATGATTTCAAGGAGATGTTGTTGTTGTTTTGTTATTTATGTAAATTAATTTCTGCTTTGTTTTTATTTCAACAAAGCTGTATCCTCACATGTGATATTTTTGCATTTAGTGAGTGGTATAATTTATTCTTGCATTTTGCCTTGACAGTATATATTGATTAACTCAATTGCACAATAAAAGTTTTTAATCAAAATTAACTGTGTATTAATCGTCATTTATTGTATTTCCTTCAAGCATATTTTTCTATTAAGCATAAGTAATTTGGTAATTAATTTCTATTAGGTGGGCTGGCGCACTGCCTGGGGTTTGTTTCCTGCCTGGCATCCTGTGTTGGCTGGGATTGGCTCCAGCAGACCCACGTGACCCTGTATTTGGGATATAGTGGGTTGGATAATGGATGGATTAATTTCTATTATAAAATAGTTTTAATAATCAGTTACCTAAGCATATTAAATTATTTCATTTAGTTTATTGAACCATTTTGTGTAATAGAAGCAATTGAATAAACAGTGAAAAATGAATCAGTTAACAACTCAGAGTAAGTTGTTTTTATTTTAAGCCACATCACAGTGCAAAATAGTCTAGTACTTTGATCGGTTATATCAATAATTCTGCCTGTAAAATTATATGCTAATGATGCACAATAAAGAAAAAAAAACAAAATTGTTAGTGGAAATGTCAGGCTTCTTGTTGGACTTTAACATGGTTCTTGCTTCTGAAGGCTAGTGTGACTTTAGCAGTCATGGGTCCAAAATGAATGCCCTTTTCTGGTCATTGTGCTGGTTACTCTATATGGGGACAGACCAGGACCATAAGGGATAAGGCTTCTGGGGTTCCTGAAATGCAGGTAAGACTAGTTTTTAGCATAACATAATGTTGTTGGGGAATGAACAATGATGATGTTACTCTCAGAGTTGACAAGAGCAGTTTTTGGAACCCATTTACCACCACATCTGTAAAAGAGACAGAGCGTTAGTGAGTGACACTTCACTGCGCAGTACCTTCTCCCTTACATTCATCGAAAAGTTAATCTTCTCATCTTCATTGGGGCAGTTTGGAAGAATGTATTCACCTATTTGCACTAACAGTGTAAATGGAGTGGTGGGCACTCTTAGAAAGTGCTTTAAAACCTTAATGCCTTATAGGCATTGACTGGGTTCAGACTTGGCTGGGGCTTTCTTTTTTCTTTGAGCAGCTGCTCATTCTGATGGGTGACCAATAGCTTTTATAGAACCTCTGACAAGGCCTTCCATATCTTTTCAGGAAGCCCTCCTTACTTGTGAAGCCAGGTCTTTTGGCAACATGTGCCTCTCAGGTCAGGAAGAGGCCAAGAATATTGAACCATTTTTGCTGCAGTAAGCAGTAACAAGCAATGGAGCAATGAAACATATTTTCACACGGTTGTAATAACAGAAGTACCAAGACCGCATTCAGTTTGTTCAGCTTAAAACTTTCACATCCCAGCCCGCTTCAGGGGTGCCCCATGGCTCTGTACTGGGGTCCCTCTTTTTCATTATTTACCTCCTTCCCTTTGGGAATATCTTTCATAAATATAACATTAGCTTCCAGTTGAATGCTGATGACACCCAGCTCTATCTCACTAGCAAACCTACTGCTTCCTTTTCACCCTCCTCACTTAACTGATTGCATAGAAAAAATCAAATCCTGGTTTTCTTCAAATTTTCTTAAATTAAATAGTGACAAAACTGAGGTTCTCTTCATTGGTACAAAATCAACATTATCCAAAACTGATCACTTTTCATTTGTTATTGATATTCCTCTGTCTCCCCTTCTCCACAGGTTAAGAGTCTGGGTGTCATCCTTGACGGTACTTTATCCTTTCAGTCCCACATCAATAACATCTCCAGGTATGCATATTTCCACTTTGTGTAACATTAATCGTATTCTCCCCTCCCTCACTCCCCACACCACTGCTATCCTTGTTCATAGTCTTGTCACTTCTCATCTGGATTATTAAAATTCACTTTTCTTTGGTCTTTCTCATAAATCTCTTTATAAGCTTCAACTGGTCCAGAATTCAGCTGCCCGTATCATTACTAGAAACCCCTCTATTCACCATATCACTCCCGTTTTGCAGCAGCTTCATTGGCTTTTAGTTCATTTCTGAATTCAATTCAAAATTCTCCTACTACCTTTTAAGGCTATCCACAACCTTGCCCCTCCATATCTGTCTGACCTCCTCCATGTTGCCATTCCCTCCCGTACCCTTAGATCCTCTTCCTCCATCCACTTGACTGTCCCCTTCGTCCATCTTACCACTATTGGGAGCAGAGTATTCAGTTGCTGTGCTCCGCAGCTATGGAACTCACTACCACCTAAGCTTAGAAATATTGAATCATTTTCACTTTTCAAATCTAAACTTAAAACTCATTTGTTTAAGACTGCTTTTTCTCTTTGATTACAATTGCTTTGTCTGATTTTAGCTTTTGTATTTAACTTTTGTTTATAATCTGTGTTTTGTCTATTGTTCGGTGTCCTTGAATGTTTTGAAAGGTGCCTACAAATAAATAAAATGTATTATTAAGGGAGTTCTTGCTTCTGCAATCTAGTGTGGCTGCAGCAGTCATGGTTCCAAAATTAACACCCTTTTTCAGTCATCATACTGGTTATATAGAGCCAGGACCAGAAGAGATGGGGACTCCTGGGGTTACATAACGGTGTGTCATTGCTCTTCAGAGTGGTCCTCCTCCAATCTCAGACTGGAAAAGGAAGAGAGATTAGTGCCATAACACATCTCTGTTACAATTTCTGCTTTGAAGCCCTTAACATATTCTTTTTACATATGTATGTGACACTATATTATAATATTTAAAACTTTTTTGTCACATACAGAATGTATATACAGTATATATTGAATGTGGAAAGAATTTATGTACAGGAGTGGGCAAAAGTAGATTGACAGTTGTTCATATGGAAAAAAACATGCAGATTATGATTAAACTCTGTGTTTCACATACTCACAACTGTCAACCTACTTTTGCCCACCCTTGTGTGCACACACACACATATACAGTATATATACTGTATATATACACTCACACACACACTATACAATATATACACTGTTGTGTTACAATATTTGTTTTTTTTGATTGACTGCCCAGAGAACTTATAATTTGTTGGTAGAAACTATTCTTGACTCAGTGCACGTGCTAATGGTCCTGTATCATTACTCATGTGCAGTTTAGAATTTGCCAATCAATGTACTGTATCTATGTGGATATAGGATGAACACAAAAAACATTCACCAGGATGGAATCCTGGAAGAGTTTCCTGGAGTTATGAGGTCTCAAACACCAAGATGGAACCCAGGCAAGTCTTCCTGGAGCAATGATGTTTACTCAGAACCACCAGGCTATACAAACTAATGATATTTTTCAGTGCTAAACATAACTGTGATTATTTTTTCCTTATTTCACACTAAGACTGTATAAAACAAGACAAATACATGATGCCTGAAAGATTATGAGATATCAAAAACAGCCTGTTCAAGTAGCATTGGATACAGTAGATAGATAGATAGATAGATAGATAGATAGATAGATAGATAGATAGATAGATAGATAGATAGATAGATAGATAGATAGATAGATAGATACTTTATTAATCCCAAGGGGAAATTCACATAATCCAGCAGCAGTATACTGATACAAAAAACAATATTAAATTAAAGAGTAATAAAAATGCATGTAAAAGCAGACAATTAGTTTGAATAATGTTAGCATTTACTCCCCCGGGTGGAATTGAAGAGTCACATAGTGTGGGGCCGGAAGGATCTCCTCAGTCTGTCAGTGGAGCAGGACAGTGATAGCAGTCTGTCACTGAAGCTATTTCTCTGCCTGGAGATGACACTGTTCAGTGGATGCAGTGGATTCTCCATGATTGACAGGAGTTTGCTTAGCGCCCGTCGCTCTGCTACAGATGTTAAACTGTCCAGCTTCATTCCTACAATAGTGCCTTTGCCTTTCTAACAAGTTTGTCCAGACGTAAGACATCCTTCTTCTTTATGCTGCCTCCCCAGCACACTACCGCATAGAAGAGGGCACTCACCACAACCGTCTGGTAGAACATCTGCAGCATCTTATTGCAGATGTTGAAGGACACCAACCTTCTAAGGAAGTATAGTCGGCTCTGACCTTTCTTACACAGAGCATCAGTATTGGTAGTCCAGTCCAATTTGACATCCAGCTGCACTCCCAGGTATTTATAGGTCTGTACCCTCTGCACACAGTCTCCTCTGATGATCACAGGGTCCATGAGGGGCCTTGGCCTCCTAAAATCCACCACCAGTTCCTTGGTCTTGCTGGTGTTCAGGTGTAAGTGGTTTGAGTCGCACCATTTAACAAAGTCTTTGATTAGCTTCCTATACTCCTCCTTCTGCCCACTCCTGATGCAGCCCACAATAGCAGTGTCGTCAGCGAACTTTTGCACGTGGCAGGACTCCGAATCGTATTGGAAGTCTGATGTATATAGGCTGAACTGAACCGGAATTAAGTACAGTCCCCTGCGGCACTCCTGTGTTGCTGACCACAATGTCAGACCTGTAGTTCCTGAGACACACATACTAAGGTCTATCTGTAAGATAGTCCACGATCCATGCCACCAGGTGTGCATCTACTCCCATCTCTGTCAGCTTGTCTCTAAGGAGCAGAGGTTGGATGGTGTTGAAGGCGCTAGAGAAGTCCAAAAACATAATTCTTACAGCACCATTGCCTCTGTCCAAGTGGGAGAGGTTATCGGTGTAGCATATAGATGATGGCATCCTCCGCTCCCACGCTTCTCCTGGTATGTGAACTGCAGAGGGTCGAGGGTGTGGTGGACCTGTGGCCTCAGGTGGTGAAGCAGCAGCCACTCCATGGTCTTCATCACATGTGACGTCAGAGCAACAGGACGGAAGTCATTCAGCTCACTAGGACGTGATACCTTTGGGACTGGGGTGATACAAGATGTTTTCCAAAGCCTCTGGACTCTCCCCTGTTCCAGGCTCAAGTTGAAGATGCACTGTAGAGGACTCCCCAGTTCCAGCACACAGGCCTTCAGCAATCGTGGCGATACTCCATCTGGACCCGCTGCTTTGCTGGCACAAAGTCTTTTCACCTCTCTGTTCACCTGTGGTTCTGTAATTGTGGGTGGGGATGTCTCTCCGATGCTGGTATCAGCAGAAGGATGGTTGGAGGATGCAGTACTCCAAGGTGAGGGTGGTCAAACCTGTTAAAGAAGTTGTTCATTTGGTTTGCTCTCTCCATGTCTCTCTCAATGGTGGCACCCCGCTTCGAGCTGCAGCCAGTGATGATCTTCATCCCATCCCACACTTCCTTCATGCTGTTATTCTGCAACTTCTGTTCCAGCTTTCTCCTGTACTGCTCCTTCGCCGCCCAGAGCTGGACTCGGAGTTCCTTCTCCACATGCTTGAGCTCATGCTGATCACCGCCTTTAAAAGCCCTTTTCTTCTGGTTCAAAAGGCCCTTGATGTCACTTGTAATCCATGGCCTGTTGTTAGCATAGCATAGCATAGCATTAACACATTTGTTTCATAAAATAACTAGGTTTATAGGAGTTGAGGAACCAGATGGCCTTCCAGTTTACTGAAAGGTTCGAAATTCAAAATAAATCAAGTAAGCATTTTCTTCTGTTTTTATGTTTCTGTCTCTCTATCTCTCTATCTGTGATTTTTAAGGCATAATTGTAGGCGGTGTGAACTAATTTTCTGGTTTTCTGGAGAAGGTGGCCTTAATATTGCTAAGTATAAAAGAATGAAGGAATTTAAATATCTACAATGATATTCCATCCAGTCCCATACATTCTTGCAATTATGACACTACCTTTTCCAAAAGTATCAATTTTTTATTATAAATCAGCAAGGAAATTCATGAAATAAGTCAGCTCAATTCAATTTACTTTCATAAAGAAGTCTTTACCTGACAAGACTAACCTTCTATACTCTATCTTGAACAGAATATACATAGAAAATAACAATGGTATGTATTTATAATAATAACCAACAGAAAAAATACAATTTACCAAGTGTCACACATGTACGTTTAGGAGGCAGTCAAAGAGCCTAAAGGTGAGTAAAACATCGCGAGATAAGGGGATGTCACGTGGTACTTACCTGAACTCTATTTTGCCAGCAGGAAACAAGAAGAGAATTAATCCCACAACTTCTGGGTTTTCAAAATGGCCGTGATGACGTAACTTCCGGCTAATACTGATGACGTCACTTCCAACACCCACAAACCACCTCACTTCCAGCTTCTCAAAATGACGTCACTTCCGGTTCCTGTTGCCACATCACCATTTTGCCAACCATTTCCTGTCACCTTTTTTTTGTTCTATAAAACCGCCATTTTCCTTAAGGCTCTGGATGTTGTAGGACTGTCTTGGTTGACATGTCTCTGCAACATCGCATGGACATCGGGGACAGTGCCTCTGAATTGGCAGACCGGGGTGGTGATCCCCCTCTTTACAAAGGGGGGCCGGAGGGTGTGTTACAACTATAGAGGGATCACACTCCTCAGCCTCCCTGGAAAAGTCTATTCGGGGGTTCTGGAGAGGAGGGTCCGTCGGATAGTCGAACCTCGGATTCAGGAGGAACAGTGTGGTTTTCGTCCGGGTCGCGGAACAGTGCACCAGCTCTACACCCTTAGCAGGATCCTGGAGGGTGCATGGGAGTTTGCCCAACTAGTCTACATGTGCTTTGTGGACTTGGAAAAGGCGTTCGACCGTGTCCCTTGGGGAATCCTGTGGGCGGTGCTCCGGGAGTATGGGGTACAGGACACCCTGATAAGAGCTGTTCGGTCCCTGTACAACCAGTGTCAGAGCTTGGTCCGCTTTGCCGGCAGTAAATCAAGCCCATTTCCAGTGAGAGTTGGACTCTACCAGGGCTGCCCTTTGTCACCGATTCTGTTCATAACTTTTATGGACAGAATTTCTAGGCGCAGCCAGGGTGTTGAAGGGGTCCGGTTTGGTGGACTCAGGATTGGGTCACTGCTTTTTGCAGATGATGTTGTCCTGTTTGCTTCATCAGGCTGTGATCTTCAGCTCTCTCTGGAGCGGTTCGCAGCTGAGTGTGAAGCGGCTGGGATGAGAATCAGCACCTCCAAATCCGAGACCATGGTCCTCAGCCGGAAAAGGGTGGAGTGCCCTCTCAGGGTTGGGGGCGAGATCCTGCCCCAAGTGGAGGAGTTTAAGTATCTTGGGGTCTTGTTCACGAGTGAGGGAAGAATGGATCGTGAGATTGGCAGGCGGATCGGTGCGGCGTCCGCAGTGATGCGGGCTCTGCATCGGTCTGTCGTGGTGAAAAAAGAGCTGAGCTGTAAGGCAAAGCTCTCAATTTACCAGTCGATCTACGTTCCTACCCTCACCTATGGTCATGAGCTATGGGTAGTGACCGAAAGAACGAGATCGCAAATACAAGCAGCTGAAATGAGTTTCCTTCGCAGGGTGTCTGGGCTTTCCCTTAAGGAATAGGGTGAGGAGCTCAGTCATCCGGGATAGGCTCAGAGTAGAGCCACTGCTCCTCCGCATTGAGAGGAGTCAGATGAGGTGGCTCAGGCATCTGATCAGGATGCCTCCTGGACGCCTCCCTGGTGAGGTTTTCCGGGCACGTCCAACTGGGAGGAGACCCCGGGGAAGACCCAGGACACGCTGGAGGGACTATGTCTCCCGGCTGGCCTGGGAACACCTTGGGATTCTCCCGGAAGAGCTGGAAGAAGTGGCCGGGGAGAGAGAAGTCTGGGCTTCTCTACTTAAGCTGCTACCCCCGCGACCCGACCTCGGATAAGCGGAAGAGGATGGAGGATGGAAAACCGCCATTTTGTTTCAGTAATGTTGTTCATTGTACTTTCAGGACTTTGAATCACTGCATTTTTTCAATATTGTCTGCACGACAACATACTGGGACGGTCCCCAAATCTTTATTTTGCATTTGTGACTTTCTTTTCGATCACAATTGGCATAGTCGGCAGGATTAATTGTTCAAAAGAACAAGACCTGAATACCGTTCTCTCCACGATCATGGGAGATTTACAGACCCTGAAAATTCAGATGGGGGAGACCAGGACTCAGCTGGCGGAATCGGAGGCTTGTTCGACAGCTAGGATACGGACGGAGGTCGCTCGGTCACCACCCATTGCTTTGACTACTCTTACTGAATCTGATGACATCGAAACAAATTTTTTGATCTTCGAGCGTACTAAGCGGAACACATGGGCGAGGTCGGAGTGGGCGTACCAACTGGCTCCCTACTTGAAGGGAACGGCGCAGAGGGCCTATTATGATTTAACTGAGGAGCAGGCTGCTGATTATGACGCTCTCAAACTAGAAGTCTTTAAACGCTACGGCGTATTTACGTAGCGGCAGGCAAGAGAGTGGAGGGAGTGGCGAAATTACCCAGAAAGGCCACTGAGAACCCAGGGCTTTGAAGCCTGGAGAAAGGTCTGTCATTGGCTACAGCCCGACGTCAAACACTCTCATAAGATGGCCGAAATACGAGTGTGTGAGACCTTTGTTCATGCCCTCCCCGAACACATAGCCCAGCAAGTCCGGAAACACACTTACAAAGACATGGACTCTCTTATAAAAATCGTGGAGCGTCATTGGGCGGCTTGCAAATCGGGGCGATGAGAACGGTTCTCTCGCCGAACCCAACAGGCACGTGGGGCAGCTCCTGAGACCCCCCGACAAGCTCCCGAACCTGTCGTCCATAGAAGGACAGACCAGCCAATCTTCCCCGCTGTTACAAGTGTGGGGAGGTTGGACATCTGTCTCCTAGCTGCTCCTTTGAACCGTTGGATTGTTCGTTGGTAAGGGGGGAAAGGTATTGTGCCACCGTGACTAACCCTTTGTCTCTCCCCTATACAGGTGCAGTTATTATAAATGGCAGAAAGATAAGGGCAATGTTTGTTTCCGGGAGTAACATTTCTATTGTTGCTACCTGCTTCATTTTACCGCAACAGTGGACTAAAATAAAAAACAGTCTAAAATGTATTCACGGAGTTATCCGGTATTATAAAACAGCCAGATGTATTGTGACAGTAAATGGAAATCTAACAAGTGTGGCCATGGCTGTGTTACCAGATCCTCCGTTTCCAGTTATACTTGGTAGGGACTGGAATGAAATTATTAGCAGTAAAAACATAACTGTACCAAAGAAATATTTAGGCTTAATGATGGAACAAACTGATCCGACTGCCTCCATGTCATGTCCCTCAGTAGCACGGGTGGATACTAGCACCCAGTGCGAAGAAATCAATGTCCCATCGTCCTCTACGGGAGCTAATACAGTTAACATGGAGGACATGGAGGCAGTAGCCCCTCCCATTGAGGTCGCGCAAGACCCCATTCAAGCATTAACGTCCCAATTCCTTCTAACACCCTCATCCTTTAAAAGAGAACAGTGGAATGATGATTCCTTAAAGTTTGCTAGGAATGCTATAGTGTCCACTGAGGGTTATACAACTCTGAATCCCATGCCACCCACGCCGTTCTTTGTTATTAAAAATGATTTGTTATACCGAGTGGCAGAACACGGGGGTGAAGTGCGAGCATCATTGTTAATCCCACGCACTTTTCGGCGAAAAGTGTGTGAATTTGCACATTCTCACCTGCTGGGAGCCCATTTGTGCTTCGATAAAACTTTAGAGAGGATAAAGCTCCGATTTTATTGGCCGGGAATTAATGAGGAGGTCAGGCGATTTTGCGCTTCCTGTCCGGAGTGTCAACTTCGCCAGATTCCCAGACGGACTCGAGCTCCTCTCGTTCCCCTTTCCCCTTATTGATATCCCATTTGAAAGAGTCGGAATAGACCTCGTAGGACCTTTAGAACCCTTGTTAAAAGGATTTAAATATATTTTAGTATTAGTTGATTATGCCACTCGCTTTCCAGAGGCTGTTCCTTTGCGCTCAGCTAATACAAAAACCATCGCACGGGAGTTAGGAGGGATATTCGCTCATGTTGGGATCCCCAAAGAGGTTTTAACAGACCAAGGGGCTCCTTTCACTTCGTAGACATTCAGGGAAATTGCTAAATTACTCCGTATAAAACATCAGTCTATCATCTCCAAATTGACAGGTTGGAGGAGCGTTTTAATCAAACATTAAAACAGATGTTATGTATGGTAGTTAGCGAGGATGGAAGAAACTGGGATCAGTTGCTTCCCCTCGTTTTGTTTGCATACCGGGAAGTCCCACAGACCTCTACAGGTTTCTCTCCTTTTGAGTTATTGTATGGAAGACAACCCCAAGGGCTTTTGGATATGTTAAAAGAAGGATGGGAAGAGGAGGTCCTCCCTACTTCAAATATTCTCGAATATATTGCGCAATTACGCGATAGACTTGAGAAAATTAGACCTATTTTAAAACACAACTCAGAAAAAGCACAAGCAGTGCAGTCCCGTTATTCTAATAGAAACACCACCATTCGGGAGTTTGTCCCGGGTGATCGTGTAATGGTGCTCGTCCCAACCTCCCATTCAAAATTGTTTGCACACTGGCAAGGTCCTTCTGAAATAAAGGAACGAAAAGGACTCGTCGACTATTTGGTTAAACAACCTAATCGTCGACCGAGTGAAAGAGTGTATGATATAAATCTACTGAAACCGTGGAAGGACAGGGACGTTAATCTCTCCTCCGGACATCCTAGTTCTCTTTTCATGTCATGTGCACATCTGAATTTTGGTCCTGGTTTGACATCTGAACAACGACAAGATCTCGAACGGGCTATCTTGTCTGTCCCTAAAGTTATGGACGAGACACCCGGACGTACTGCGTTGATTGTTCATAACATCATTACGAACCCTGGAGTGATTGTCAGAGAGAGACCTTATAGGCTCCCGGAGGCAAAGAAAGCGGAAGTAGAGCTGGAAATTAGACGAATGCTGGAACTAGGGGTTATTGAAGAAAGTTATAGCCCTTGGTCTAGTCCAATTGTCCTAGTTTCTAAACCTGATGGCTCGTGGAGGTTTTGCAACGACTTCCGACGACTAAATCAGGTCTCTTAAGTTCGATGCGTATTCCATGCCGCGAGTGGATGATTTACTTGATCGGTTAGGGAACGCTCGTATCCTAACTACTCTTGACATGACTAAAGGGTATTGGCAAGTTCCCTTTTTTTTTTTTTTACCGTGTCCTGTTCGGCTGTGAAGCAATCAGAATTAATGTCTGAATGCTGGTGACTAGCCTTACAGTTTTTCTCTCAGGTGGAGCATTACAGCTTCTGCTAACGTCACGCCTGATACCAAAACTTTATTAGAAATATTTTCAGATGTTTTTAAGATTCGAACCGGACACGGAGACAAAAGTGAAAGAAAAGAAGAGAGAAAAGGAAGAGATGGAGGTAAAGGGGGAAGGGGGGGTTTCGTATAGAATAAACAATAAATGAACCAGAATCCGCTTCTCGACCTGCAGAAAGAGAGGGGGGGACACACAAAAGAAAAAAAAAAAAAAAAAAAAAACACAAGACAAAAACATTGCTGCATCAGCTACATGAAGATATATAAAAGTAAAAATGTTTGCTGACAATCACACAGTAATAATTACTAAGGCATTTAGGGCCAACCACAACCTTAGGTCATGTGCTGAAGAAGTCCAAGTCATACTTATGAAAGCACCATGTGAGCACCTGTGTGCGTACACACGCTTGTATGTGTAAGGTTTCTCTATAGGAGCGCCCAATAGTGAGTGTGAAGGGCCACAGACCTGCCCCAAAAACGTGCGGAAGATGGAGGGAGTTCCAAGCCCAGAGATCCAGAGGTCACCCCAGAGCGCGGAGACCCCAGGGAGACCGTCACCAGAGAAGCCCCAACCCCCCCTCGAGAGGCGCAGAGGATCACCCCGGGGGGCCACAACCAGCAGCTGGCAGAGTCCCGGGAGATATCAAAGGCAGGCCCCCACCCCCAAATCGGCCGGGCCCGGGACCCAAAGGCGACCCACCCCGCCAAGGACCCAACAGAGCCCAGGGACCCAGATCCTATCAGGCAGCCACCGGGAGCGACCAGACAGAATAAAAAAAAAATAAAATAAAAAAAAAATGTGGCAGGGGGAGGGTAGGCAAAGATGTTGTAGCATTGCCAGATGTCCCAGGAGAGGGGAGGAGTCCAAAACCCCACCTGACATATACAGTCACACACAAACACAGTCATACACTCCCTCCCTCATGCTCTCACATACACATACAACCCAAGACTTACAAGGATGTACGCCAGACACCCATTCACACTCCCCATACACACCCTACTAACTCTGGTCCCGGTGCTGCCGACCGAGAGGCACAACCATTCCCGGACGCCAGAGTTAGCCCCGTTCCGCTGGGGTAATAATGAGCAGGCACCCCCGTCCAATGCAGAGCAAAGCAACCCACCACTCCAGACCACAGGCAGACGGCCAGCTCCCACTCCTAGCCTCCAGCCCCGGGCAGCTAACTGAGAACAGAGGTGTAATAAGACCTCTAGTCTCCCTCCGCTGGCTCCAATGTAATATTGATGTGTGTTGATAAGGTGCATTTTGTGGTTGGGGGGGCGCGGGCAGTGCTGGCATCATGTGGCCTACACCAGCTGATGCCAACACACAGCCCCACTTCCCCCCCAAAACCCTCCGTGACTAGGTGCAGTTTAAAATTGGAAGTGGGCACCACACTCGGAGTGAGGCTGAAATTTCCCCCCACCGGATGCCGTTGAGTGTGCTCACTCCCAAGGCCCTAAGTGTGCATTTGTGTGGAATGTTGTTTGTGGAAGTGTTTAATGTGCAAATAAAATTGGGGGGTAGGCTGCCACAGGACTGCAGAAATGGGATCCATACCCGCACCCCCTGACTTACCCACACCCCAAGGCCCTATGTGCATGTTTGTGTGATGATGTGAAGGAGCAGGAGGAGGGAAATGTCTGAGGATGGGGAGGAACGGCTGAGGGGCCTGAGCCCTCCAGGGAGCCAGCTCCCCTACTGGCCCCAATAGGCACCTCCGCTCCCAAAATCCACCCGGGCATGGAGACCCCAGCCCATCTAGCCATGGCCCAAAGCAGCAGCATCACAGAGCCCCACGGAGTCCGAGGCCACCAACCCACACCACCCCAGCAGAATATTTACTCCCATCCCCACATTTACTCAACATTCAGACTAAGTAAGACATAAGACACCCAGGTAAAGTTGGATCCTCCCCCTCCCGGACATCCCTCCCCATGGTGGAACAGAAGTGTTCTCATCCTGAGCTCCCGAAGCCAGGGCCCGGCACTGCCGCATGTTCCGGCCCTCTTCCCGGCAGCGTACATGCCAGGACCCAATCCCCAAGGCCCCACCCAGATCCCCATCCGGGGACGGCCGCCCTCATACCCCAAGCCACCAGGCCAGGGGGCGATGCAGCCACCAGGCAGCGACCCGCAGCCACCGTCAAGACCCCCCAAGGCCCCACACACAACTACCAGAAGTCCCACCCCGAGGCAACCCAAGCACCACCAGAGTGGGGCAGCAGCCCCAGCCCAAGACCCCCCTAGTGAACCCACCCCAGGGATCCTCCAGATACTCCAAGCTCAGACTCTCCACCACATCAACCACAGCATCCCGCAGGACAATATCAATGACCCTCCATCATCGCTATGTGATGGAACCGATCAAAGGAGCCCAGAGAGATTGATTTGAAGTGGAGGCAGAGGCTGTCTCAAGTGTAATATGATCCAATAAAAGATTTCTATACTGGTTAATGCAAAGATTATCTTTGTTTTTCCAGTTTATGAGGATAGTTTTCTTAGCGATGCATATGGCAGTGAGAACCACGTGAACCAAATTTGTTTCAATCGGGACATCCTCTAGGTTCCCCAGCAAGCAAAATGAGGGGGAAGTTGGGATATCACATTTCAGACACTTTGACAGGTCTTCACATACTCTATACCAGAATCCCTGAACAGGTGGACATGACCACAGTGCGTGGATATAACTGTCAGGAATGTTGTCTGTGCAGTGTGTGCAGGTGTCAGATGGCACAAATCCCATCCTGAACATCCGATGACCTGTATAGTGTACTCTGTGTAGAATTTTGTATTGAATTAATTGTAAATTGGGGTTTCTGATCGTTTTAAAAGTTTTTAAACAAGTTTGGGACCAGAAAGTCTGATCAAAGCTAACTAATAGATCCTCCTCCCATTTGCCTATAGGAATTGCTATTGTATCATCTATTTTGGTCAATGTTTTATATACTTTAGACAGTAATTTGGGGTGTTTGAGATTACAGAAGTCTAATACCCTTGATGGTGTTTGTAATTCTACTTTATTAAGCTTAAATTTTTCTTTAACTACTGATTTAATTTGGAGATATTCTAAAATCTATTCTTGTCTATCCCAAATTGGGAGACTATTCTGTTAAATGGAATGAAATCCAATCCTTCAAATATGTGTTCCATGTATAGAATTCCTTTACTTTTCCAGTATGGGAGGTTCATCATTTTATTGTTTTGCAATATGTCAGGATTATTCCAGATGGGTGTGCGTCTGCATGGAATTAGTGAAGACTCTGTCATTTTTAGATATTCCCACCATGCTGTCAGTGAGGTACTGATATTAATACTTTTAAAGCTTTCATGCTTTCTTATTTTTGAGCTAATAAACGGTAGGTCCGAAAGCTCTATAGTATTGCAAAGTGTCTGTTCTACATCTAACCAGGACTCATCCAGCGGGTTATGTTGCAACCATCTTGGTATATATTGGAGCCTGTTGGTTAAGAAATAATGATAGAAGTTGGGTAGATCCAGCCCTCCTCTATCTTTGGTCTTCTGTAGTGTTTTTAAGCTAATTCGTGGAGGTTTATCCTTCCAAAGGAATTTAGTGATGGAGGAGTCCAGGGATCTAAACCAATCAGATGATGGCTTGTTTGGGATCATTGAAAATAAGTAATTGATTCTTGGTAAAACCATCATTTTAATTGTGGCAACCCTCCCCATAAGTGATATCGGTAAGGATTTCCATCTAGCAAGATCATCTTCCACTTTCTTTAATAGTGGGATGTAGTTTAGTTTAGTTAGATCTGCCAGCCTGGGAGAGACATGAATGCCCAGGTATGTAATATTCCCTGATTCCAATTGTGTATTAAGGGAATTGACAAAGAGAAATTAATTGGAAGAACTGTGGATTTTAACCAGTTTATTGAATAATCTGAAACTCTTGAAAAGGAGTTTATTAGTTCAATTGCCTGGGAGAGAGAGGATTGAGAATTCTGGAGAAAAGTAACACGTCATCTGCATAAAGACTGATTTTATGTTCTATGTTCTTACACTTTATGCCTTTAATAACTGTAGTTTGCCTGATTGCTGCTGCTAGTGGTTCAATAAAGATAGCAAATAGCGAGGGGGAGAGTGGGCATCCCTGCCTGGTCCCCCTCTGAAGACAGAAGCTATCTGATGTTTGGTCATTTGTCCTGACACATGCTGTTGGTGAACTGTATAATATTTTTAACCAGTTTATGAAGAAGTTTCCAAAACCAAATTTATGTAAAGTTGCAAATAAGAACTTCCAGTTAACTCTATCAAAAGCCTTTTCTGCATCGAGAGATAATATACTGGTTTCCATGTTTCTGCTATAAGAAAAGTCTATTAAGTTAAGTAATCTACGTGAATTTGTGGATGAATGTCTCCCCTTAATGAAACCAGTTTGGTCTGGATGTATTATGAAAGGGGTTACCTTCTCTAATCTTTTTGCAAGGGCTTTACAAATTATTTTCAGGTCAACATTAATAAGAGAAATGGGGATAGCTGGTAGGAAATATAGGATCTTTGCCTGGTTTTAACAGGAGACTAATGTTGGCTGAATTCATGTTTGGCTGTAGTCTACCATTTTCTTCTATTTCACTCATCATTCTGAAGAATGTTGGAGCCAGAATGATCCAGAATTCTTTGTAGAACTCTGCTGGAAACCCATCTGGACCTGGAGCCTTCCTATTAGGCATGGAGTTAAGAGCTTCCTGAAGCTCATCTGATGTTAATGGCGAGTCCAGGACTGTAGCTTGGCTATCTGATAATTTAGGAAGTATTATCCTGTCTAGAAACTCATTGATCTCATTATCTGATGGGTTAATCTGTGGTGAGTACAAGGTTTTGTAAAAATCTCTGAAAGTGTTGTTTATTCTTTCAGGATCATATACTATATTCCCAGTTGAGTCTTTAACAGCAGATATGGCAGTTTTCTCTTTGTTTATTTTTAACTGGTTGGCTAAAACTTGCCTGATTTATTACCGTGTTCAAAGTTTTCTATTCGTAGTCTTTGTGCTAAAATTGTGTTTTTGTCAATAATTCCTTTAAGTTCTAGTTTACTTTTACGCAATTTGTTTTGTAATTCTTCTTCTGGGGATGCCTCTAGAGACTTAATGATTTCTTCTAATTCCTGAATACGTTTGTTTTCTATTTTTTTCTTATGTGATGAGAAGGAAATTATTTTACCTCTCATCACTGCTTTCCCTGCCTCCCAGAGAACAGATGCTGATGTTCCAGGAAGGTCATTGTGTTCTAAATATAAAGCCCACTCTTTTTTATAATATTCCACAAAACCTTCATCTTTAAGCAGTGACGTATTAAACCTCCAGTTTTACCTGATGGGATTGTTTTCTTATTTAACAGAGTTAAAGAAACTGGAGCATGATCGCTGACAACTATAGGGTGTATCTCAGTGTCTGAAATGTCAGCCAATAATGAGCTGCTGACTAGAAAATAGTCCAAACGTGAGTGAGAGTGATGAACATGTGAGAAAAAAGTATACTCTCTACGGCTGGGATAAAAGATCGCCATGCATCACAAAGCCCATAATCACTCATATACTGTTTGACTATATTAGTGGAATGCCAATTGCGCTGAGTCCCAGCTGTACTGAGCCTGTCTGAAGAATAATCCATCCAAAAATTAAAATCTCCCGCAAGTATAAGTGGACAGTCCAAGTGTTCGGAGAGTACAGAGAAAAATTATGAAAGAATGCGGGTCATCTATGTTTGGACAGTATATGCTAACAATACATAAGCTTTGATTTTGTATAGATAGTTTTAGTATTATAAATCTACCATCTGGATCTGAGACTGTGTCCAATACTGTGAAATTGGTATTTTTGTGTATTAAAATAGCTACACCTTTTTGTCTAGAGTTATAGGAGGCAGAGAACAGTGTGGGAAACTCAGATGTTTTAAGTTCATCTGCAACTGTGGCAGACCTATGAGTCTCTTGTAATAAGACAACATCTGCCTGCAGTCTTTTAAGCTGATCAAAAATCTTTAATCTCTTCTCTCTAGAGCCAGTTCCATGAACATTCCAACTGACAAACCTTAGTGTACCCATAGTTGTGTGTGTGAGTAGCTAATGTATGGTGTCTTCATGTGAATTAAATAAGTAAATAAATGTATAATTTAATCTGAAAAAATAAAGCAATAAATAAGTAAATAAAAAATATATGTATAATAATGCTAATAACAATAATAATGTTATTAATGCTGATGATAATAATAATATTAATGCTGAAAATAATAATAATAATATTAATGCTGAAAATAATAATACTAATAATAGTGCTAATGATAATAATAATAATAATAATGCTAATAATAATAATAGTGCTGATAATAATAATAATAATAATGCTGATAATAATACTAATGCTGATAATAATCAGACAATAATAATAATAATAATAATAATAATAATAATCAGACAGAACCAAGAGTGTTTGTGGTTGTATGATGAAATGTAATAATTATAATCCAGTGTTTGTATGCGCGCGTTGTGTGTGTACTGACGCAGTGTAGGAAAGTTGTGTGATTGTGTCATGCGGATGTAAAGTTCCAGAAGCAGGTAAAAGAAGGAAAGGAAAGAGTGATAAAGGTTAAGGAAAGAAAAAAAGAAGTAAAAAGAAAAGGTGCTAGAGGTGTGGGGTGGTGAGACAACAGGTGATCCTATCATCTAAACACGGATATAGCAGCTTTTTTATTCTGACATGCTCATACCCAGTGAATCTCGATAAGAATAATAAACTTGTGACCTGATGTTGGGCTAATAAAGCCAGTCTGTCACTCCTCGCTCCTTGTACAGCCTGTTGTTGACGTAGAGCTTGTCCACAGAAATGACAGCGCGGCTCCCTTCTTGGATTAATTTTTTACGCAGTGGGAACAGAACTCTGCGGCGATCCAAAATTTCTTTAGGAAATTGATCGTTCACGCTGAAATCTTTTCCTTTGAGCTCCTTCCTGCGGCTCTTAACAAAATCCTTTTGTTTAAAATGCTCAAATTTGGCCACGATGGGACGAGGTCTTCTGCTGTCTGCTCTCTTGGCTCCAAGGCGATGTACCCGGTGAAAGGTGATGTTTTTTACCGTTTCTTCGGGTATGTTCATGTGGGTCTGGAGAAAGTTCTTAATTATTTGTTCGCAATCCTCCGGTTGTCCTCCCGTCTGCTCTGGCAGGCCTGCGAACACCAGATTGTCTCTCATGCTGCGGGCCTGAAGATCCAAAACCGTCTCCTTCAGGGTCTTGTTGTCCTGGGAGATCTGTGTCATTCCCTCGGTCAGGGAAGACACAGTCTCCCGCAGAGACGCGTTTTTAGTAGCAAGCCGCTCCACCTGTTCCTGGCTGAATTCCAGAGATTGTCGGAGGTTCTGGAACTCCTGGTGTTGAACCTCGAGCAGGTGGAGTCGTCCCTCAAATCCCAAAAGCCTTTTATCTATAGAATCTAATAATTCTAATATATCCTTGCGGGGAGATGAGGTCGTCTCGGGGGAATCCTGAGGACGGCTTCTCTTGGTAGCAGGTGTTTCCGTGTCAGCTGCTGCTTTCTTAGGCCCCATGACAAAAGACTCAATATAATTTTGTAGAATTTCCAAATTTTCTTCACTTACCTTCAGGTTGAGATAGTTATACTTACCGGATTACTTGCGTTGTCAGTAAATAAATTTGGCGTAATTGTTTAGAATGTTGGCTAACGAGCTGCCATCTTTGTCAAACGCTGCCGAGAATCCGTGATGTTCCTAGCCAGCACTTCTCTCTCCCGGCATGCCTCTCTCTCCTCCTAAACTCAAGTTCCCTTAACGGACTCCACTAAAGAAAAAAACGCTTTTAGTACACCCAGTGGACATTGGCAATACAAGGTGCTTCCTTTTGGTTTGCACGGGGCACCAGCTACTTTTCAACGTCTGGTGGATACACTGCTTCGGCCCCACAATTCCTATAGTGCCGCCTACCTGGTTGACATTGTCATTTATTCCGGCACATGGAAAGATCATGTATTGCAGGTTAAAGCAGTCCTTTTCACACTAGCGTCAGCCAGGCTTCGTATTAACCCGAGGAAATGTTTCTTCAGATTGAAAGAAGCCAAATATTTAGGCTACGTAGTGGGTGGAGGTACTGTTAAACCACAATGTAATAAAATTGATGCCATCTTGAATTGGCCCCGTCCGATGAATAAGAGGCAGGTTCAAGCATTTTTAGGGCTAGTGGGTTACTATCGCCGTTTTGTACCGCACTTCTCTGAAATTGCTGCGCCCTTATCGAATTTAACGAAGAAACGAGCTCCTTTAAAAGTGGTATGGGATGATGCAGTGGACAAAGCATTCAGTGACCTGAAATTGGCCCTTACTTCAGCACCTGTGTTGAAATCTCCTAATTTTTCTATTCCTTTTATTCTCCAGACCAACGCATCGGCCGCAGGATTGGGTGCCATGCTGAGCCAATGTGTCGACGGTGCTGAACACTCCGTTATGTACCTCAGCCGGAAATTGTTGGAACGAGAGACCAAGTATGCTGCGGTGGAGCGAGAAACCTTGGCGTTCAAGTGGGCTATCACGTCTTTACGATAATACCTATTGGGACGCGGTTTTACTCTGGTGAGTCTAACCCGCGCATCACTAGGTGGTTTTTGGATTTGCAACCTTATCGTTTTAGTGTCATTTATCGTAGGGGTTCCTTGCAAGCCAATGCAGATGCTCTCTCTCGTGTCCACGACCTCGCAGTGCAGGTCGCCCGACCCGAGGGGTCTGGGCTGAGGGGGAGGTCAAGTCACACATGTACGTTTAGGAGGCAGTCAAAGAGCCTAAAGGTGAGTAAAACATCGCGAGATAAGGGGATGTCACGTGGTACTTACCTGAACTCTCTTTTGCCAGCAGGAAACAAGAAGAAAATTAATCCCACAACTTCTTGGTTTTCAAAATGGCCGCGATGACGTCACTTCCGGCCAATATTAATGACGTCACTTCTGGCACCCACAAACCACCTCACTTCCGGCTTCTCAAAATGACGTCACTTCCGGTTCCTGTTGCCAACCATTTCCTGTCACCTGTTTTTTGTTCTATAAAACTGACATTTTGTTTCAGTAATGTTGTTCATTGTACTTTCAGGACTTTGAATCACTGCATTTTTTCAATATTGTCTGCACGACAATATACGGGGAAGGTCCACAAATCTTTATTTTGTATTTGTGACTTTCTTTTCGATCACACAAGCTAAACACATATATGTACGAGGTTTCTGCATGACCTCAAAAAATTCTCCAATGCATGGCTGTCAGTTTGACCAATGACACAGCAGCTACCTTCTTGCTCTCAGATTGAGGAAAGTTCTGGAATGCTTCCAGGTGTATAATATACTGAATTTGGCTCAATGTGTGACTTTTTCAGTAACTAAATATTAATGCAATAACTGGCATCTGTGATGTGAGATGGAACATATGTAATTCTGATATGGCAACTTTCCACCTCTCAAAAATAGGAGCTAACTACAATGATTTTAATGTATTATATTCAGATTTTCACTCTTCTACAATGTGAACATTAACATTCACCTTATCTTCTGTTTTAGGGCACAGAGAAATTGCCTGCTATTTTTAGTGTCCTTTGCATTTGTACACTACCCATTTCTCCACCCTAAACTGTCTCTGTTAATGTATCTTCTGTGCAAATTGCTGCACAAAGCAGTTAAACTCAAGTGCCCCACAATGCTGGAAGAAGGTATTAAACCAATGTAATACAATGGGATTTGAACTAACATGAATTAAAAAAAGAAGAATCTGGTACCCTTGTTGAGTATTCTCTGTGTAGTCCTTCCCTTCTGACAGTTCTGGCGACTTAGTATTAGTATTAGAATTAGTAGCTGCTCTAAATTTGTTATGTGTGTGTGTGTGTGTGTGCCACCATTAACGCAAATGGTTTGCCTGGGGCGCAAATCATAAGAAGGGGAAAACCCAGAAGCATGGGTTACCTACCGAACAGTAGATTGGTGCACTAATAATCTTGGCCTAGTTGCCTTAGCACCGGCACTGTTTGTGTATGTGTGTGGGTTTATGTGAATGGTGTCTCTTTCAAAAACAGGTTTTGTCTCAAGTCAAATATTGGTATAGGCTCTGGTTTATTTTAATGCTGTATTGGAAAAATTAATTAATAAAAATAAATGGATAATCAACAGAAAAATAGCTCGTTTTTATTTTTATTGCTCTTTAACACTGTCTTGATCTGTCTTTATTTGGTCATTTTTCTGTTCTTCAACAACAGGAACTTTAAAAAAAAAGTGATTTGCTGAATTTGCATTGTTTTCTTCTGAACAAAAGATCACAATATCTTTTTTCTTTTTTTTTTGCTTATTAAATAAAGTCTTCACAGGCCTCATGTTATACCATATTTTCTGTGAGAAATACATGGTAGACAAATGACTGGAGAAACAGAAAATAATTAGTAATTAGTTCAACATAATAAAGAGATATCAGCATTTCCTCAGATTTGTTCAGGCATCCAACCAAAAACTACATAATTAAACTGTATTTACCGTAGCTTGCAAAACAGTCATTACTGTACATAAAAAAAGCTGCTGGCAACTATAAAGCTGCCTTGACAAGAGGAACAGTCACGCTGGATATTTGTCATTTGAATCAATTATGCATGTCCTGTGCATCTTACTCAGGAGTGCAATAAAGTAATACATAAAGGAAATTAGGGAATTATACATATATTCTGGCCTGAGAACAATAACTATTTAGGGAGTGTTAACAAGGCTTGCAAACAATTTATTTTAAGAAGAATGTAACTGGCAAAAACTATGAACCAAAGTATATTGGATTATTATTAACCCTCAAATGTTTTTCTAGCTTATAAAATAAAAAGTAAATAATAGTAAAATTCGGCTACAACTCTAAATTATCAGTCATGGAGTCTAACCACTTTAGAAATTGTTTCATACTATTCATTGATGAATATTGAATGTTGTTACACAAAATGGATAATAGTGTACTTTCAGCTTCCTAATTTGTACTATTTATACATTAAAAGGGGCATCCAGGTATATGTATAAGGGCTAGTTAGTTGGTTACTAGGCAACTATCAATGCTCTAATTTTGAACTAATGTTGTTTTGGAAATGTTGTATGAAACTCACATCACAGCTTTAACATAATAGTGAATTTCTGAAAAGATGGAAAAGTCAGATGGTGCTATGCGGAGGAACTGCTAATTGAATATTTTTTTAAGAGTGCTTATAAGTTGCATCAATCTGGGATGAGTCACCCACAGTATGCTATAAAAATGGCAAGCCTGCAAAGTTGCAAACAGAACTCTAGTGCAGCAAAGGTGACCAGTCTTTTTAAGGATAGCGAGTCATGTGATGAGAAAAAACTTCAATTCTGTCACTCAACACTAGTCTTTTATGGGTGTCAGAAGAGGGATGAAAATAAGACCTATCATCCAATTTTTAGCAAATGATGAATGCTGTAGATACCTCATTGGACTTGCATAGCCCTTCTGAATAGATGCTGGAGAGTCTCTAATCAGAGATTCAGGTTTTGGTGTGTTGTTTGCAGCATCAGTACATGGGGCAGACAACTGAGAGACTGATACCTCTGCAGCTCCGCCAACACTTGTCCATCTGCTAATGTTCACTGTTGTAGGTGAATGGGCCCCAGCAGAGCTTCTGGCTCATGGGGCTACAGTAAAGTCTGGTAGAGTGAGTTGTCACTGACCTCAGGTTAGCTGTGTTATGCAGGTCCAGTGGTAAAAGTTGTAAGGGCCAGTCCAATTGTCTGGACCAACAACTACACCACCAAGACCTGTGGCCTGGGAACCTGAGGGGTGTTAGATTTAGACAAACCATACTTCTTCCAATTATTTCCCCAATCAGCGATCAAATAGGCAAAAAAGGTAACCAGTATGTAAGTTAATAAAGTGAATATATATTGTGACAGTAGATGGCGCTATACCATCGCTTAACCCAACACAGACAGACACAGGAGACACGCTAATAAAACACAAAAGTTTAATTTCTTTTCTTCGCCTTTGGGCAAACCCTTCCCTATTTCCCACAGTCCCAACAAGCACTACCACAACAGACAACCCATGGGGACTGCCATCTAGTGTCCCGGGGGAGGTACTGTTCTGCCCATGCTTGCTCCCCAGGTCCTCTCAGTGAAGAGGCGTCCCAGCCAGATAAGGACCCCGGTTGTCTGTGACAATATATTAATAAAAAAAGAAGTGAAACAAAATGCCAAACAGTGTAAATATTTGACCTCTCCCCTCCTCTAACATCCACAACCACACAAGTGAATGGCAGAATATTATAATAAATGGTGCAGCACTAAAACCACAATGCAAATCCTCCCTTGACCCTACACTAAACATAAAACAGATATGATGTACAGGAAACACATATCACACATAAAGTCCAGGAAATTGTCTAGAGAATGATTAATGGAAATGACCTTTAACCAGTTAGAAACTGTCCAGCGATAACTGCAATATGGAAGCACTTGATTGCTCACTTGATTGTCTTACCATATGGTCCCCAGCGTGTCCTGATACTACTGAACCCCAGGGTTTTATGAGAATAGCAAGATCGTTACAGGTCCGGTATTGAGAGTAGCAAGCTGTGGATAGGTATGGGATGACCTGGATTGGCATTTCTCTGTCTCTTATGATGCATTTTAGGGTTGTGTTCTGGTTTTTTTCCTTCTCACCTAATTTTTTCGTATTTCCCTCCTCTCGTTTAAATAGGAAATAACCTGGATGGACTTAATTGGGGGTACAGGAAAATCACCTTGAGAGGGTCACGTTCCTGCAGTGTTCTTTTTTCCCTTTTAATCCAGGGGACAACATATACACAGACGCACCATAGACTACATAAACGGGACAATGCTATGAGAAATGTGACTCAGCACAAAACACATTAAGACTTCCAAATTCATGTAGCACCGCTATAAAGTGTGAAGGCAAAGGACAAGACAGATCAGGTGTTACAGAACAGCTTTTGAATTTTGAACCTCGAACAGTATTTGCAGTGTCAATTGAGTGGAAAACAGTCCAGAGACTAGTACATCTGCAATTCCAGTCAAGGAAGTTTGTCTGCTTACTTGTAATTAACAGATCACCGCACAGAAGTGCCATGTTGGACTCTTTTGTTGCACTGCATGTCAGTGTAGCTCTGATCATCCATGTCAAGCCTTCTGACAGCACATCAGTTAACAACCCTACTGCACTACTTAACAAAGAAACACTCAAGACCTCTGCTGATGAGCTTTTTTTTACCAACTGCAAAATAGCAGCAAAAATGAAGACCATCCCGTTGTTTAAGTCTGTTGATAAGTTGCATCAGCCAGAGATTAGTCATGCACAGTATGAGCTGAGAATCCATTATCAGTGGCGTGTGTGTCGATAAAAACGGCAAGCATGCAAAGTTACAAGCAGAACTCCACATTGTGCGGCATTGACAAGCCATCTAAAAGAGCCATGTAAAGAAGAATTTAATCCATTCTGGCACCCACTGCTGGCACTACAATGTTTTAAATTGTGATAGTGATAGCAAAAAAACAACACATTTTAAATATATACCATTTTTGTTTAAAATGTCAAGTCTTGTAAGTTAATCTCTCTTATTTCACCCTCTAAATACAGCATTTTAACAGACAGCCATAAAGTGCATGTAGTGTGGATGCTGCAACGAGTTGTGCTGAGTCGGTGAAGTCTGAGAAAATGGTTAAAAAAACCACTGTAATATTAAGAGTTAATTTATTGCAATGACTCACAAACAACAACAAGTGTTGACCTGTGAAGGGTCGTGTTACAATTTTCAAAGGTTGAAAAAAAGGGAACTTAATACATTTTTTTTTGAAGGGAGCCAGTAGACAGACAATGTGTGCAGCTGCTCAGGTGTGTTCACTCGATACCTCTGAAGTTGGGGGATCTACCACATGACCCATGTTCACCTTGCATGGTAGGAAGATGCGGGCAGCTGCAGAGAAAAGAAAATATATATATTTTTTTTTTAGTGTGCCAACAGGAGTGCCGTTTATGAGCAAAAGGCCCAGGGTGCATAGTTCCAGTTTGGAGAACAAGGGTGCAGCCTGTGTCACAACAATTTCCCCATTGGTAGAATCACAATTGGAAAAAGTAAGGGATTAGAAAAACAAATCCTGAAAGTAGGTGAGAAGAGCAACTTATCTTTTGCTGACCAGCTGGTGTTGAGGAGAAAGTGTGTCCTGCAGGGCAGTGAGAACCATAGTAGAGTGCCAGGTCTTACAGCAGATTATGTGGGGTTATTGGGTGTGTGGAAAGCTTGCAGCATTTTTAACACCGTTTTTTCTTCCTCTGTGACTTTTATGTGTCTGGTAGAAGATAAGAACAAGATTTGTGTTTTTCTTTTAGTAAATATTTTTTCTTTTTTACTGTTGAATGAAACACTGTGAATAAAGAAGTCAATATCCATCCATCCATCCATTTTCTAACCCACTGAATCCGAATACAGGGTCACGGGGTTCTGCTGGAGCCAATCCCAGCCAACACAGGGCAGGAACCAATCCTGGGCTGGGTGCCAACCCACCGCAGGAAGTCAATATACAGTATTTAACTTTTACATGATCTACATGGTGCCCAGGGCTCAAGGCTAATGGCAAGGGGTATCACATGACCATGAAAACAACATAAATATTATCAGCTATAAATCAAGTTAAAGAAACACTTTAGCCGTCATCAAATTAATACATAATTCCTACCATAAAACAGATAAACTAAATTCTCACATTATTGACCAGTTCCCTCCTTTATTTGGTTAAGAGAATAATTATAAGCCTATTATTACATTTGGATCTTAACAAAATATTACAAAGTGTTAAAGTCAGTCCCTCTTATTTTGTTTCTGCTAAATTTAGGGAAAACACTGAGCTCATGTGCTATCTTGTGATCCCACAAAAGGTTTATGGCTCGACTACTGGCACCATAAACATCTTCAGAGGTTATGTTTGCAACTTCTGATTAGAGGTACACATACTTGCCTTGAAGTGTTGTCCTACCACTTTTTATTCAACAGTCTTAAGTGTGGTAGATAGAGAAAAAGAGTTTTGATAAAGAAATACATAAACTATGTCAATATGTCTATTAAAATGGCATTATAAATTCTAATGGCTGTAGATCCAAAAAAAGTTACAGTATTGGCTCTTAACTGAATAATATTGTTTAAACTAGGGAATGGGGGGGCAGGGAGTTTAGGACAGGCCAGATTTAGATCTATACATGGAAGAACAAACAATGGTGTAGAAATAAAAATGCATAGTAATGTAAATTTTAAGCAAACACGTAAAGGTAGGATTAACACATTAAAAATAGCTTGCCTTAATGCTAGAAGTATCAAAAATAAGGTAAGTGAGTTGGAGTTGTATGTAGCAGAGCATAATTATGATATTATAGCAATAACGGAAACCTGGCTAAATAACAAAGATGGGGATGAGTGTAACATAGAGGGATACACATTTTTTAGGAAGGATAGACAGAACAGAAAAGGAGGTGGGGTTGCTGTTTATGCCAAACAGGGTTTAAATGTAAGTCATCTTCAGTTGGCTGATGAGCCCCATCTTAGTGAGGACATGTGGCTTCGCCTGGAAAATATTAGGGAAAAAGGTCTTATTTTAGGAGTGTGTTATAGACCACCCAATTCAGACAGTAATTTCAACACACATCTTTTTAGTAATATCAAAAAGGCAAGTTTACAGGGGGATATTATAGTCATGGGGGACTTTAATTATCCAAATATTAACTGGGATAACCTTACAGATGGAGGAGCACAAGAGCAGGAGTTTTTAGAAGTAATCAGCGACTGTTTTTTAACACAGCATGTTAAAGCACCAACAAGGGGTGAAGCCTGTCTGGATTTAGTATTCTGTAATAATCAGGATAGAATTGAGGGTGTAGAGGTGATTGAACCACTAGGGTCAAGTGACCATAATGTAATACAATTCTCAGTATTTTGTAAGAGTACAGATGCAAAGACTAAAATTGTTAAGATGAACTTTGGTAGGGCTAATTTTGAGCAGATGCGACAAAGTCTAAGTAGGATAGACTGGGATAAGCTTTTAAATGTGGAGACAGTCGAGGAGCAGTGGAACAGGTTTAAAAATGTTTTACATGTAATGCAGGACAGATACATACCTACATTTAGAATTAATAGGAAACTAAAAAAAACTCCACGATGGATTAATAAAGATTTAAAAAAGAAGTTGCAAAGGAAAAAAACTGCTGTATAAGGCATATAAGACTAATGACTGCAAAGAGAATCGTAGCGATATGAGAACATGAGGGCAACCATTAAGAAGGATATCAGAGAGGCTAAAAGACAGTTGGAGAGGAATATAGCAGATAAGGCAAAGAAGACCCCAAGAGATTCTTTCAGTATTTTAGTAGTAAAAGAACAGTTAAGGAGGAGGTTAAGTTCATCAGGAATAGTAAAGGGGAATTAAAAGATACAGACAATGAAATAGCAGATGCCCTAAACTTACATTGTTTACAAGTGAGCAAGTGGATAACCTGCCAGAGGTAAACGCAACTACTAAGGAGGTACTGAGGGATTTGGAAATTGTAGAGGGAGAAGTGCTGCTCAGATTAAATAAGATGAAATCAAACAAATCACCAGGCCCAGATAATATTTATCCTTGTGTTCTTAAGGAGGCTAGTGAGTACATATATAAACCCTTGACACATATTTTTAGGAAGTCACTGTGCACTGGAGAGATTCCAAAGGACTGGAAAATGGCAAATATCATCCCATTATATAAAAAGGGTGACAGGGCAGATCCAAGCAACTATAGGCCAGTAAGCTTAACAAGCATCACAGGAAAATTAATGGAAGGAATTATTAAGGATAAGATTGAGCAACACATGGCAAGGACAGGAGTTATTCTGAACAGTCAGCATGGGTTCAGAAGAGGGAGGTCGTGTTTTACTAACATGTTGGAATTCTATGAGGAGGCAACAAAGGATACGATCAAAGTGGAGCTTATGATATTATTTATCTGGACTTTCAGAAAGCATTTGATAAGGTGCCACATGAGAGGTTGGGCATCAAGTTAAAAGAAGTGGGAGTTCAGGGTGATGTTTTTAGATGGGTGCAGAATTGGCTCAGACACAGGAAGCAGAGGGTGATGGTGCGAGGAACCTCATCAGAACTGGCCAATGTTAAGAGTGGTGTTCCACAGGGGTCAGTGCTAGGGCCACTGCTATTTTTAATATATATAAATGATTTAGATAGGAATATAAGTAACAAGCTGGTTAAGTTTGCAGATGATACCAAGATAGGTGGATTAGCAGATAATTTGGAATCCGTTATATCATTACAGAAGGACTTGGATAGCATACAGGCTTGGGCAGATTTGTGGCAGATGAAATTTAATGTCAGTAAATGTAAAGTATTACACATAGGAAGTAAAAATATTAGGTTTGAATACACAATGGGCGGTCGGAAAATCGAGAGTACACCTTATGAGAAGGATTTAGGAGTCATAGTGGACTCCAAGCTATCAACTTCCAGACAGTGTTCAGAAGCCATTAAGAAGGCTAACAGAATGTTAGGTTATATAGCACGATCTGTGGAGTACAAGTCCAAGGAGGTTATGCTCAACCTTTATAATGCACTGGTGAGGCCTCATCTTGAGTACTGTGTGCAGTTTTGGTCTCCAGGCTACAAAAGGACATAGCAGCACTAGAAAAGGTTCAGAGAAGAGCGACCAGGCTGATTCAAGGTCTACAGGGGTTGAATTATGAGGAAAGATTAAAAGAGCTGAGCCTTTACAGTTTAAGCAAAAGAAGATTAAGAGGTGACATGATTGAAGTGTTTAAAATTATGAAGGGAATTAGTACAGTGGATCGAGACTTGTATTTTAAAATGAGTTCATCAAGAACACGGGGACACAGTTGGAAACTTGTTAAGGGTAAATTTCGCACAAACATTAGGAAGTTTTTCTTTACACAAAGAACGATAGACACTTGGAATAAGCTACCAAGTAGTGTGGTAGACAGTAAGACGTTAGGGACTTTCAAAACTCGACTTGATGTTTTCTTGGAGGAAACAAGTGGATAGGACTGGCGAGCTTTGTTGGGCTGAATGGCCTGTTCTCGTCTAGATTGTTCTAATGTTCTAATGTTCTAATATGTTACAAAAAAGCATCAGTAGATATGGTGGTTTATAAACACATAACACTAAAAAATAACTCTAGGGAAAAGTTTTAAAAAGATACAAAATCAAATTAAATAGCCGATACAAACAGCAGCTACAGGTCAAAAGTTTTAAGAGAGAAATGGAGGAACAATTTGAATATTAAGACCAAATATAAACACTGTTACATTTATGTACAAAATAAGTAAAAGACAATTCTTAAACACCTTTGAGCCACTTAAAGAATAATCATTAGCAATTAGGAAATTAACTATTTAAATATTCTACGCTTTTTTGCAAAAGAAGACTAAATAGAACTTCACCTGGAAGTAAAACCAAGCTTAGATTTTAAAATAAGTAGTGATCACTAATTTTGACAGCACATGATATTGGCATTCAGATAAACTATAATGGTTAAGGCATTAAATCTCAGTTTCTGACCATGAGCAAATCAATAAATTGCCAGTGCTCCAAATGTAAAAACATATATATATATATAAATATATATATATATATATATATATATATATATATATATATATATATATATATATATATATATATATATAGTATCCTGAACACATACATAGCCTTAATGCAGCATTAATCTATAAACAAAAAATGGTGACAGACTTGTGTAAACTGAATTTAGGAAATTATATTACTGCAAATATTTTATCCTCAAGCCAACACAAAAAAATGGATAGCCATTATATGGCAACTTCAAGGACTCTGATGGAAAGTAAATGGTGAGAATACCCTAGTGGATTGACTGGCCTCCTGATGGGAAGGAGAGAGAACATTTAACCAACTGAGGTGAATCCTGGTCATGATGGTTCCTATTCCTTTTCACAGTCAGGGAGAAGAAATAATGGATGGACTAAGGGAAACTGACTATCAAGAACACCTCATCCCCTGGCATGATAGGTGGCTGTGCTCCAGTGGCAATGTTCAAGTTTGGATACTCACAAGGTTGCATGGGATTATTTCAGGCAGCCAGCCCTGTTGAGGTCCCTGGGTGCCACCAGAGGGTACTGCCTGAGGAAGACCTCCCTGTTTTATGGAGCTTCCAGATGACCTGGAAGAGCTTTCACTGTGCAATGCAGTGGCACCGGAAGTACTGTTGAGTTCAATGTAAAGGAAGCTGCCTCACCTTCACTGGAGTGTTGGAGATGGAGGAAGTTGACAAGACATGTGTGGTAAAAGTGAAAGGAAATATGGAAAACGTCTCATATTGATTTGTATTTTTTGGCTGGAAAAAGGAACCTTTGACAAGGTACAGCTGTGCTTGAAAGTTTGTGAACCCTTTAGAATTTTCTATATTTCTGCATAAATATGACCTAAAACATCATTAGATTTTCACTCAAGTCCTAAAAGTAGATAAAGAGAAACCGATTAAACAAATGAGACAAAAATATTATACTTGGTAATTTATTTATTAAGGAAAATGATCGAATATTACATATTTGTGAGTAGCAAAAGTATGTGAACCTTTGCTTTCAGTATCTGGTGTGACCCCCCTTTTCTGCAATAACTGCAACTAAACGTTTCCGGTAACTTTTGATTATCCCTGCACACCGGCTTCGAGGAATTTTAGCCCATTCCTCCGTACAGAACAGCTTCAACTCTGGGATGCTGTTGGGTTTCCTCACATTACCTGCTCGCTTCAGGTCCTTCCACAACATTTTGATTGGATTAAGGTCAGGACTTGGCCATTCCAAAACATTAACTTTATTCTTCTTTAACCATTCTTTGGTAGAACGACTTGTGTGCTTAGGGTCGTTGTCTTGCTGCATGACCCACCTTCTCTTGAGATTCAGTTCATGGACAGATGTCCTGGCATTTTCTTTTAGAATTCTCTGATATAATTCAGAATTCATTGTTCCATCAATGAAGGCATGCTGTCCTGGCCCAGATGCAGCAAAACAGGCGCAAACCATGATACTACCACCACCATGTTTCACAGATGGGATAAGGTTCTTATGCTGGAATGTGGTTTTTTCCTTTCTCCAAACATAACGCTTTTTATTTAAACCAAAGAATTCTATTTTGGTCTCATCCATCCACAAAACATTCTACCAATAGCCTTCTGGTTTTTAGCAAACTGCAGACGAGCAGCAATGTTTTTTTAGGAGAGCAGTGGCTTTCTCCTTGCAACCCTGCCATGCACACCATTGTTGTTCAGTGTTCTCCTGATGGTGGACTCATGAACATTAACATTAGCCAAAGTGAGAGAGGCCTTCAGTTGCTTAGAAGTTACCCTGGGGTCCTTTGTGACCTCTCCGACTATTACATGCCTTGCTCTTGGAGTGATCTTTGTTGGTCGACCATTCCTGGGGAGGGTAACAATGGACTTGAATTTCCTACATTTGTATACAATCTGTCTGACTGTGGATTGGTGGAGTCCAAACTCTTTAAATGATTTTGTAACCTTTTCCAGCCTGATGAGCATTAACAACTCTTTTCTGAGGTCCTCAGAAATGTCCTTTGTTCATGCAATGGTACACTTTCACAAACATGTGTTGTGAAGAGCAGACTTTGATAGATCTCTGTTGTTTAAATAACACAGGGTGCCCACTTACACCTGATTGTCACCCCGTTGATTGAAAACACCTGACTCTAATTTCACCTTCAAACTAACTGCTAATCCTAGAGGTTCACATACTTTTGCCACTCACAAATATGTAATATTCGATCATCTTCCTCAATAAATAAATGACCAAGTATACTGTAATATTTTTGTCTCATTTGTTTAACTGGTTTCTCTTTATCTACTTTTAGGACTTGAGTGAAAATCTGATGATGTTTTAGGTCATATTTATGCAGAAATATAGAAAATTCTAAAGGGTTCACAAACTTTCAAGCACAACTGTACTTTTTTTTTTTAACCTGCGACTGCATTGGTGCGGTTATGTCTGGGTTTTGGTGTTCAGTGTCACTCCATAGAGGTCACAATGGATGGAAATTCAGCGCTTCACACAAAAGGTGTAATTAGTAATTCACACTAATGACTGTGTCATGTAGCTAAAGAAAAGGCCCAGAAAAGTTTTTTTTTTTTTTTAAATATCTGAATGGAATATAGAGACAATCTATCTATTAGCTGTCTAGACAAACTTAGTGAACTAAACAATCTTTTCTTGTCTATAAAACTTATTAGATTAGTGTGTTCTTATGTGTTAAGTGTAATTACAGCTGTTAAAACTAGGAAACAGCAGGCAATAGTCACTGAAGGACTTCCATTTATAATGCACAACACTTTAAACTTTATTCACTTGCAAGTTCAAAATAGAATTAAATAAATACATTACATTGTTACATTATTTCATTTAGCATTGAAGATACCAGTTTTATCTCACTGTTTTTCAATACAATTCAATACTATTTATTTTTGTATTGCCGAAAATCACACAAGGAGTGCTGCAATGGGCTTTACCAGGAGGCCCTGTCTTTTAACAAAAAAAAAATCCTTGTGGGGAAAAAAGGAAGAAATCTCAGGAAAAGCATTCATTGACATACCCCTTTCCAGGTAGGTTGGGCATGCAGTGGGTATCAAGAGACAGGTAAATACAATACAATATGCAGAGCAAAACACAAGAATCACCAATAAAATACGAGAGTACAATAGTAACATTACAAGTGCAGAACAAAATGTCTAGATGATATCACATAATACGATTCAGATTTGTTCAGAGTCTTGGGGCCTCTTGTATAAATGGTGCATACGCACAAAAAGTATGCGTACGAACGTTTCCACGCTCAAATCGTGATGTATAAGATATAAATTTGGCGTAAAGCCACGCGCATTTTCACAGTAGCTCCAACTTTGGCGTACGCAAGTTCTCCGCTCGGTTTTGCAAACTGGTGGCACCCAATGTCAAAGCAGTGCTACTGTTGCAGTGTGGTTTCCCTTTCTTTTTTAGATTCACATCCCTGACGTGGCTTTATAAATACACTGAAATTAACCGCACATTGTTTATTAGTTGAATGCATCTGATTGTAATTAATCTGTAACAATATAATGGTTCACAGAATGGTCAAACTATTCTAAATCCCATAGCTGTTTCAACGTTGTTACTCTTACTGCACCTTGTTCTTCTTCTTTCAGCTGCTCCCATCAGGGGTTGCCACAGTGGATCATATTTTTTCATATTACTCTCACTGCACCACTTGGAGTATTTATATCACCGTATCTGAGTGGGGAATCACAGCTCTACAGCAGCTGACTGGAAAGAGAATTATCGGTATACAGCATCTAGCACACACTGCCTCAGCCTCAGTCTATTGAACTGCTCTCATTCGGCAAACGCTTCAGAGCCTTTTCTCGTGGTTTAGAAACAGTTTCATCCCAAGAACTATAAACACACTCAATCAGTCCATCAAGTGCTCCTTGTAGAACGCTTTGTACTTATAAGTACAATTACGTCACTGTAAAGTTGCCATAGTTATAATATTGCACAACCTGAGCCACTTTATAAAGCGCGCATTTACATGTGATGACGATATCTTTTTTAAGATGAAATGCAGCAAAATATGTTTATTATATTATACAGATAAAACTTTAACTTTATTTAAATAATCTATATTGTTAATAATTAAACATGTTAGGACATGGTGCTGCAGCGCTAGCGAGGAGCTGGTGCTCCGTTCACGGATTGTTCCTGCCTCGCGCTGCATTCATACTGGGGCTGGCACGACAAGGGAAGGATAGATGGATACGATAATTAAACATGTACTACGAAGGTATTTAAATGTTCCTTAAAAGCTTTGAAGAAAAAGTGTTCTAGGCCTACAGGTGGCTTAATGTCTATTACAGAGTTGATTGTGTGGCGACTGGTTAATTGGAGAAAGAAAAGGAAGGACACGAACTGGAGGTTAGTACGTTTGAAAGAGACAGTACTGCTGCAATAAATTATTTCATCGAAGGTCGCACGCGGCACAGCAAGCATCTTGCGTGAGGCATGAACAATCACTGTGCCCCTGAGTTCCCATGTTTAATAACATGCTTTAACTCCTATCATCATGAAAATGTATATATCTCAGTATTTTAATTATTCAGAGAGCTGTAATATCACAAATGTCATGGATTCTCTGTCCTGTCGGAGGAAGAGGAAGCCTGTTTAAGAAGTACATAGTGATTCACACACATAGAGCACAAAGAAGATCAAATACAAAGCAAAGCATTTAACATGCTACTTTAGTTACAATGGAACTTGAGAAACTAGTAAATGATTTAAAGATGAAGTTTATGATGTTCTACTTTAATGACAAAATAAACTACATGATTAAAGTGGAAATTTAGAGATTAAAGTTGACATTTTGTGCTTTTTTCCCACTGTGTGCCTATTATTTTTCTCTGTACCCTAATAAGCTTTCATATGACACTCAGATGGTGGGCTACGACTCTCCTTTTCACGGCGACTTCTCGTATCTGACTTCTTTTTTATTTCAGGCACTGACTTTCGAGTTTTTTCTGACACTCTATGTCACTCAATCAACTTCCTTTTGTTGTTTATACCACTGTTTAAACCAACAAATAGTATGTTTTTCCTTGCCTCCACTTGGTATTCGCTGAAATTGTTCTATTTCCCCCTTGCTTTTGCCATTGCCTTTTCACAGAATGCTGAACTTAAGGGCTATTTATGTTGATTTCCATATTCAAAGAGGTGTAATTCTGGGAAGGGTTGGGGTGGGGCAGCAGACACGTGCGTTACTTTTCACACAGCTGGGATTTATGTAGCGGAAGGATATAGAAGTTGCCGTTCGCACAGATTTATGCATCTGTATTTTTTTTTTGTGCATACGCACAATTTCTGCTTTTGTCCGCACCCCATGTTATAGTGTGAATTCTACGCACGGCATTATGCACGAGGCTCCTGGAGACTTTGGCCATCAAGTGGCCTCCCCCCTACTGGACACTCCACAACTGAGTCAGTGGTGGGCCAACCAATATGATGAAAGGACCCTTCTAGCCAACAATTTCAGTGCTCCTCTGTCAGACTTTACTTTTCCTTAGGCAGACAGACAACTTACCATTAGGGCTGTGGAACATGTGAATACTGAGAAGAGAAATGGAGGCGAGGGGTAGTAACAAATTATAACTATCACAATTACTTATGTTTTAGTGCTAATGACTAACAACAAAGATGCAGTATGTGCAGTTAGTCAGCAGCTCTAGTCTGGGTATACTAAACTGAAGTAGTGAGTCTTTAGCTGGGATTTGAAAGCTGAGACTGAAGGAACATCTCTTACAGTAGCAGGCAGACCATTCCACAGTTTAGGGGCCCTGTAACTAAAAGCTCAACCTCCTACTGTTATTTTACTAATCCTTTGGATCATAAGCAGACCAGAATCATGAAATCTTAATGTGATCTCTGGTTTGTAAGTAATGATAAGTTCAGATAAGTAAGATGGACCTTGGCCATTTAGGGCTTTATATGTTAAAAGTAGGATTTTGAAATCTGCTCTAAACTTTACCAGGAATCTGTGTAAGGATTTAAGATCTGGAGTTATGAGTTTGTATTTTCTTTTTCTTGTAATAATTCTCTTTAGTTTTTTAACAATTTATTAAATTTATTATGTAATTAAGTATGTAACATTCCATACAAGCAAATCAAACTTGACAAAACTAAGTTCAAATCAACCCCCACCCATGAGAAAGAGAGCTAGGCCAACAGCCAGAGTAAAACTTCAAGAAAAAAAAAGGGGGGTCCTTTTCCCCAATTTAAATGCTTACTCTAAAATGTTTCTGATTAGATCTTGCCAGGTTTTTAAAATATATTGAACAGATCCTCTAAGTGAGAATTTTTTCCAATTACAAAGAGTATATAACATCAGTTGCCCACTGACATAAAAAGGTGGGTTTTGGATTATTTCAGTTGAGCAAGATTAGTCAATAATGAAGTAAAGGCAATTACAGATTGTCCTTCTACATTTTAAGCCCATCTCTGAGTACATGAAACACAGCTATTAATACTAGAATTCCTTGGCTTGAGCTGGGAGAACTTTTTGCCCGAGCTGAGCTCCATCAATGCGAGGGATGGGACAGCAGACTGCTTGCTGCTTGTGCTGAGCGACAAATTTACAAAACAAAAGACACTGATGGAGAGGTGCGAAGGGATTTAAGGTGGGCTGAGATTACAAGTTTTTTCGTAGGCTTTGGGAATTCTAGTGTTAACTAGCTGACATGCACCATAGCATACTGCAGCTTAATCCAAAAGACTCATACTGCAATATCAGGTCTGTGCTCCGGTCTTTGCGTATCCGACACTGCATGTAGAATTTCCAGCCAAGCAGGATTACATGTGAAAGTGATAAATAAATCAGGCTTTCCGAATTTACGTACTATGGCCATGGCATCCTGATAGTTTTGGTGCATGTATCTTGGACTTCCTGGAAATGTGGATGGTAATATGATCATCTTGCTTACATGTACGTTGTTATTTTCAGCCTTTGCTTTGCTCTGATATTTATTTGTATTGTTCCACGCGCAGATCTTGTTGATGTAATCTGAGATAGTTGAGAAGCGTGCCCTCTGTTTTAACATATGTGTCTACGACGTACTGTTGGAATAGTTTGCTACTGGAGTGCAAAATACTAAATGTATTACTCATTGATAATCTGTATGTGTAAAATTGGCATTGAGTAAGCCTGATTCGGTTGGCGGTTCTTTTATCGGGAACAGCCAATGTCTCTGTAAGGGAATAAAAGTGGGTAAACCATAGGATCGCAATTCATATGGAGCGTGGAAATATGTTTACAGGAGTTGCCTCTGGGATAGATGCAAATGTCCCTTTCTTCTTCTACGAAAATCGCTGCAACAGCGGTGTGACATGTTGGGGCATTGTATCGTCATAAATCCTGCCCAGGGTTTTCCTTGAAAACCACTCGTACAGATGCTGTTGGATTGGACTGAGCAATTTAATGTATGTGTCTGTATGATTTAGTGAAGGGATTGATGGTTCTGAGCATGGAATCTAGCTGGAGAAATACATTTTTGCTGCATGCAGAGTTTGCTTTATCTTGTAAGCGTACTTCAGTAGCTTGTGCTCTGTCAAAAACATACAAACATAAAACCGATGTGTTATATTATTTGAAATTGGAAAAAATCAAATACTCATTTAGAGGATCCGTGCAGACTTTTTTCAAAACATGGCAGGATCTAATCAGTAATATTTTAAAATAAGTTTATAAAGTACAGAGAATTTATTAATTTAGGTATGTTTTCAAGCCTTAAATTTTACACCGTTTGGCTTGCTCTCTCTCTCAGGGGTGGGGATCGATCTGTTCTTAACATAATTCTTTTGTAAAAACTTGATTGCTATGTATGGATTGTAATAAAATTAATAAAAAAAAAAAAAAAAAACATAAAAAAACTGTCCATATCCTGGAGAGGTAGAAGTGTTAGCGTATAGTGGAAAGATTTGGTGATAAATTTGCCCGTGTATTTTAACACAGTACGGTCTGTGGCCAGGAGGTTGAGTTATCTGTGCACCCATGGAAGCAAGCGCTAATGAATAAATGCCATGTTGGCTGCGTGTGGGCGGGACCGGTTTTGAAGAGGAGCAGCCGGCAGCGTGGGGAATGGTTTAGAAGAGGACAAATAGGAATCGAGAAATGCTGTGTCGGCTGCGTGTGGGCAGGACCGGTTTTGAGGGGAAGCAGGACAAACCACAAGAGAAATATATATAAGAGATGGATTAGGGGAGATTTGACACCAAGGCTGTCTGAAAGGCATTTAAAGATTTTGGTCAGGAATTATGTTAATTTGGTATATGCCAAAAACATATGACCCAATAAGGCTGGAGCTCGATTGCAATGTTTGCAGGTTGGATCTTGCCATGGAAACATTTTGGACAACTTTAAATGAGACAAATTTGCTTGATAAAAGATTTTAAGTTGAATAAGTGTATGCTTTGCAAAAGTGCTTCCTTCATTAATATCACAACACCAAACTGGATTTATTGATCTTTGACACCTGTTTAATGTAATATATTCAGCCACAACGTCTATCACTGCAGAGATATCATTATTGTTGGATGAAGAAAAAGCATTTGATATTGAATGAGACTACCTTTTCACTACACTGGAGAAATTTTGGTTTGGTCCAAATATATGTGCATGGATTAAACTACTGTATACCAGCCCAGAAGCTTCAGTTTGTATTGACATTATTTCAAAGTAGAACATGGTACTAGACAAGATGCCCCCTTTCACCATTGCTATTTGCAATCGTCATTGAGCCACTGGCAGTTCACTTTCTAAATGCTTATGAGATAAAGGGGATTTTAAGAGAAGGATGTGACCAGAAAATATGCAGATGATATGGTACTATATATATCAGATCCAAAAAATACTGTGCCTGCTGTCCTAACAGCGCTAGCAGAATTTGAAAAGATTTCTGGACTCAAAATTAATTTGAATAAAAGTGTGCTCTTTCCTGTGATCTCTCTAGCACACAATATTATATTGGACACCTTCCCTTTTATCATCACAGATCAGTTTAAATACCTAGGGGTAAACATCACCTTACCTTTCATCTCACTTTAGCTGGAAGAATTAACATTGTCGGTATGAATAATCTTCCTAAATTTAATTTCTATTTCAAAACATTCCAATATGCAGTACATTAACAAATCACTTTTTAAGAAATTAGATTCAGTCATAACTTCATTTATTTGGAATTCAAAACATCCACGCATCCAAAGGGCGACCCTACAAGGACCTAAGGCAGAAAGTGGCACGGCTTTACCTAACTTTCAATTTTATTACTGGGCAGAAATATACAAGCTATAAAAACCTGGAAATTGACACAAATAGATGAAAACACACAGGCTTGGTTTGCAATAGAGTTAAAATCCTGCAGTATTTCTTTATATCCCATGCTTTGTGCCCCAGTAAATACGAGATATTGCCAATATACTAACAATCCAATTGTGCTTCATTCATTCAGAATATGGAACCAAAGTAGGAAGTACTTCAAGATGGAGAAGCTTTTATCTGTGGCACCTTTGCATAATAACCACCTTTTTCCACTCTCAAACAAACACAGTTTGTAATGAATGGAAAATGTACAGAATTAAATCACTTAGAGATTTGTACATAGATAACGTCTTTGCATCCTGTGAAAAATTACCCAAATTTAACTTTCCATTAACACAATTCTTTCACTACCTCCAAATTAGAAACTTTGCTAAACAAAATCTGCCCAATATTCCTCACCTACTTCTATTCCTAAAGAAATATTAATCAGTCTTGAGGACTCTTACTCATCATTTCAGAAAAGGAGTGGAAGGCAGCCATGCACAAAATTCACTCTAGCTCCATTTACACAAGGCATATAATTGTTCTTGTAATAATTCTTGCAACAGGATTTTTGAATTAACTTGAAACTGTATAAAGAACAATTTGAACATCCAGTGAACACTGCACACCTACTAGAAATAAGTGCATGAATTAATTTCTCAGTATCCCATATATTTAAAAAATGCCTTAATTTCCCAACATTTTAAGATGGAAGAAACATGTTTTGGAATTATGTAATATGTGCTCTAAATGACATGCTAGAGTCAAAGACAACTCCTAGGCTGCGGGCTTATTCAGTAATATTAATTAATGGTGATTCCAGCTGAGTAAAATAATGATAATATATTGCTGCAATCAGCATCATTCCCTGCAATAATTAACATCTCTGTTTTGTCTGTGTTTAAATACAAGTAGTTTTCATCCATCCACTCCTTTAATACACTAACACAACTAATTAAAGACAACATCGGAGAAACTTCAGTTGGTCTAAAATAAAGGTATAATGACATATGAATGAAAATTAACATTATGTTTTCTAATGATAGATCCCAGTGGAAGCATGTAAAGTGAAAGCAGTAAAGGTCCAACTACTGAGCCTTGCAGGATACCATATCTCACTTTTGTGTATAATTCTTGAGTACAGTCAGCAGATTTCTGTACATATTGGAATCAATCTAATAAATAAGAACTAAACCAGGCAGGGTCTTTGCCGGTAAGTCCAATGTCATTTTCCAGCCTGTGTAGTAAAATAGAATGGTCAATGGTGTCAAACGCTGCGCTTAAGTCTAACAACATAACTACAGTGGAGTTTCGTTCATCAGAGGATATCAGAATTTATTTTTGACTGCTTTTTCTTTCTCTGTTTTAGATTACTTTTATCGTATTTTGAACCTTACTCATACAAAGGAACACAGTGACTTCCAAAAGGGTCATCAGTTAAGAATCACACTTACACACACCAGGGGCCTCATGCATAAAGCTGTGCATAGAATTCACACTAAAACATGAAGTACAGACAAAAAAAATCCAGATACATAAATCTGCGCGTACGCCAACTGCCACGTTCTTCCGCTACATAAATCCCGGTCAGCATGAAAAGTAACACACGTGCATGCGCCTGCCCCCACTCTCCAACTCCTCCCAGAATTACGCCTCTTTGAATATGCAAATCAATTTAAATAGATAGATAGATACTTTATTAATCCCAAGGGGAAATTCACATACTCCAGCAGCAGCATACTGATAAAAACAATATTAAATTAGTGAGTGATAAAAATGCAGGTAAAACAGACAATAACTTTGTATAATGTTAATGTTTACCCCCATAGTGTGGGGGGGGAACGATCTCCTCAGTCTGTCACTGGAGTAGGGCAATGACAGCAGTCTGTCACTGAAGCTGCTCCAGACAGAGCTCCAGCACACCACTGCAGCCCTTAAGCTCAGCGTTCTGTGGAAAGACAATGGAAAAAGAATGGGGGAAATAGAAGAATTTCAGCAAATACCAAGTATAAGGAAAAACATACTATTTGTTGGTTTAGGCAGTGATATAAACAACAGTAACAGAGTGGCGGAGAAACTCGAACGTTCAAGTTCAGAAAGTTGCAAAGTGTCCAAAATAAATAAGAAGTGGTGTGATATCAAAGTCGCAGTGAAAAGGCAAGTTGTAGCCCACTGTCTGAGTGTCTTATGGAAGCGTATTAGGGTACAGAGCAAAAAAAAACAAAATAGGGACACAGTTGAAAAAATGTCCAAATGTCAACTTTAATCTCAAAATTTCCACTTTAGTCATGTACTTTATTTTGTCATCAAAGTAGAACATCATAAACTTAATCTTAAAACCGTTTAGTTTACAAGTTTCTCAGATCCCATCGTAACTAAAGTAGCACGTTAAATGCTTCTTTCTATGTGTTCTTTTATGTGCTCTATGTGTGTGAATCACTGCGTACTTCTTAAACAGGCTTTCTCTTCCGCTGACAGGACACAGAATACATTACATTCATGATATTACAGCTCTCCGAACAATTTAAATTTTAAGATTTATACTTCATATCATTTTCATTATGATAGGAAATTAAAGCATGTATTAAACATGGGGACATGGTGGCGCTGTATTAGCGATGAGCTGGTGCCCTGTCTAGATATTGTTCATGCTTGCTGTGCCGTGTGCATCCTACGATGAAATAATTTACTGCAGCAGTACTGTCTCTCTCAAACGTACTAACCTCCTATTCCTGTCCTTCCTTTTCTTTCTCCAAGTAACCAATTGCCACACGATCAGCTCTGTAATAGATGCCAAGCCATTTGGAAGCTTAGAACGCTGATTCTTCAAAACTTTTATGAAACATTGAAATATCTTTGTAGTACATGTTTAATTATTCCATCCATCTATCCATCCTGGGTCACACTAATCCCAGCAAACATACAGTGCGAGGCAGGAACAATCCCTGAAAGAAGTGCCAGCTCATTGTTAGCGCTGTACCACCATGTCCTCACATGTTTAATTATTAACAATATAGTGTACATTATTTTAATGATGTTTAAAACTTATCTTTTGTGACAGATAGAGGGCGCTATCATCCTCTTGAACCCTCAGATCAAACGCCAGACACCAGGTAAAAGTCCAAATATATCACTTTTTATTAGTACACGGTGCACAAAGCACCCTCCTCTCCACAATACTCATTAAACAATACAATCACAATACTCAATAATCCTCCACTACTCCCAGACGCGTTGCCACCCTTCCACCCTTCCACCCAGCTCAGCTCGCCATCTGGGGATTTCCCATAGTCCTTTATATTCCCTGACCTGGAAGTGTTTCCAATCCTTCAGTCTATGTGACTTTTTATCACTTCTGGGTCAGATAAAAAGTCCTCTTCTTCATTCCGGAAGTACGTCACTTCCACTGTCATTTTGCCTAGGACGTACTTCCAGGTTATAGTGCACATATGACTCTCTGGGCCTCCCTGCAGCATCCTCTGTTGGCCCCGTTGGTATCCAGCAGGGCTGTAGAGGAAAACTCCATTGTCCATGATTCCCTGCTGGTATCCAGGGCACCTCCATGCTGCAGGGAGAGCTCCACCTGGCGGCCTGGGGTTATTGGCCGGGATGAAAAGCCAAGACCACACTGTATAATGTAATAAATATGCTTTACTCCATTTCATTTTAAAATGATATCAAGAGCTCCAAGAAGATAGTGCTTGGAAATCTAAATTGACTTAGAAGCCAGTTGTCATCATATGTAAATATGTGCTTTATAAAGTGACTCAGGTTGTGCAATATTATAACTGTAGTGCAAGTTTACAGTGAGGTGATTGTATTTATAAGTATATGATAATGAGGGGCTAAACCATGAAGGGCTTTAAAAGAGAAAAGGATACTTATGTATTTGATTCTTGAAGAAACTGGTAACCAATGTAACTCAAAGAGGACATGAGTGATGTGAGCAGATTTTTTAGTGTGTGTAAGTAAACGAGCAGCAGAATGAAAATAGTCCAAAAATAGGTTACAATGCTCAACAGAGAAATACGGATTTTTACCAGTGGGTTGACAGTCTGTTAACTGTATTAAAAAGAGATCTAGGGTGACAAGTACCAAAGTCAATAAGAGTGGAATAGTACTTTGAGCGTTCAGCAGATAAGGCACATCTGCATTCCTTCAGGTGTTCAGTGTAAGCCAGGGCGTGAACAGCCAGACCAGTCATCTTCCAAAGCCTTTCCAAGTGGTGACCAGATTGTTTCATGGTACGCAATTCTGCTGTAAACCATGGAGATGACTGGGTAGTAGGAATATTCAAGGATTCAATAGGTGCCTAATGATCCAAAATTTGTAATAATATGAAATTATATAGAGATAAAACCTGTATAGGCCAAGACAACCCAGAAACATCATGGAGACAGGAAGCACCAACAGGCATTGAGAAGGATAACTAATCAATGTTCTTGATATTACAATAGGTTATTTTGATTTTAGACTTACGTAGTAATGATAAGCAGTTACTCATGTTTTCTTAAACCATCATAAAATAAGAATACAAAAAATTAGTTAAGTATGAACTTTGAGATTAACATACAATATTTCAGTTCCTTATGTATATACTAACTTTAAAAACTCTGATAAATATTTTGATTACTAAAGTTTAAAATTTCATTTAACACATATTGCTTAATAATGTACTTGCTTCCAATTTAGGGTAAACAATCTTTCACTGTTTTAGTATATTTTATATAAAATGTCTGGTGTAAGATCTGAACATATGCTGTTGAAGTACTAACTGTGCCAGCAAAATAATTCAAGAATATACAAAAAACAACAGAGAACAAAGGAGTGTTGCTGCATAACAGTGTGTCAACCCTTGTTTATCCACTAGTTGGTTTACCCTCTGTAAAGAACCTGCATGTTCTTCCTGTGCTTGTACAGAAATCCTGTAGAAACAGCAGTTTCCTCCCAGTGGTCTAAAGATATGCTACTCGATGATCTGATGACATTAAACTGGCTCTGAGTGACCAAAGTGTCACACATGTCTAACAGTCCTTCCCCTCTGGCAGAACTGATGATCGATAACAGGAAGACATCTGACATCACTTCTGGGTTTTGGTCCCTTGAACTCGTCCCTTCTGCTTTAGCCTCCTCTTAAGGGGTTCCACTGACCTTTTGACTTCAGTCTACATTGGGACTGTCACAGAAAAACTTTTTTACCAACTACTTAACTTGTTTTTGTTATTTTCTTTTAATGCCTATTAGTTCGCCAAGTCTTTATCATCTCCCTTGACTTTATTCCCTTACAACATGCATATGATTGTACCTTTTAACTATTCATATTTTGTAAAAGTTTGGATCTTGCCAAGAAACTGTAGCTCAACACAGCTCTGGAAAGCTGAATCCAGAAAAGGGTGAATTGATGTAATTAAAAATTCTTTATTGTGCCAGCAAAATAATTAAAACTGAACTATGTAAGAATTTACCATAGAACCACTGTACTCATAAGCTGATACTTAAAGATTTCTATGTATCTACTCATTTTTTTTTCTATGTATTTACCTTCTTTTTCCGGTTTATTTGTGGTGGCGGCCTGCACCACCACCACCTACTCAAAGCATCATGATGCTCCAACATTGATGGACTAAAAGCCAGAAGTCTACATGACCATCATCATCAAGTCCTTCCATGAGAACCCAAAATACAAAGAGGACTGTTTCATTTATGTTAGGTAAAATGCCCAGAGGGGACTGGGAAGTCTCATGGTCTGGAATCCCTGCTGATTTTTTTTTTTCTTTTTTTTTCTGTCCTCCGTGGCCATTGGACCTTACTCTTATTCTATGTTAATTAATGTTGACTTATTTTATTTTCTAACTGTCTTTTATTTTTCTATTCTTCATTATGTAAAGCACTTTGAGTTACATTTTTTGTATGAAAATGTGCTATATAAATAAATGTTGTTGTTTTTTCCATTACAGGGGTGCATGTTGATATTGTTGTGTAGGCTACAATGTAGAAACCAACCCTGGATCGAATGCCCTTCCATTATTGTCTGTAATCATATACCCACTCACATCCAAAACCAATTCAGAGTCACCAGTTAACCTTACAGACATTCTTATTATAGTGTGGGAGGAGAAAGGAGTAACTGTAGAACACTATATAAACCTGGATAACACAGTCAAAGTCCACACATAACACAACTAGACTGGATTTCTTTTTAGTTAAATCTTTTTTTTTTTTAAATTAAGGTGTATTAAAGATTACTGGGTTGTTCAGTTAACTTGCAGAGTTTAAACAAAATACATTTATTAATTATTTTATTAAATTGAATTTGTGTTTGGTGCATTTCAGCTGTTGATACAGACTACAATCTGTGACATACTAATAATTTAAACATACATGAGGGCTGTATTTATACACTACACTGTAAATTGTTTAAAGTTAAGAAAGACAATACACACAGACAATGAAGTATCTTTAATGTAGTTTATTCTAGGAGCAATTCAGGCTAAATAGTGACATATTTGGCGGTAAAGTATGCAATATTGTGTTGTAATACAAAAGAATTAAATCTGCAGTGCATTATCATATACAAAACACATATGCCATTTGTGAGTTCAAACAGCAACTTACTATATCAGGAAAACTAGCAAGAAAATAAATCACACATTTGGTATTTTCAATGACAGAACAAGACAAGTTACCAGTTAAACAATGCAGACAGCCAAGGACTCAATAAACGTGAGCTAGGGTATGCCATTTCACTGTCACTTGCCATGTGGATAAACATTTTACTGAGAATGTGTAAGAACATAAAGCCCAGCTAACCACAGCCAGTAAGCTAGCACTCACAACTAGCTATTACATTATGCTAACAATTAAGAGTTATATTACAAGATATAATGCCATTACAGACTAAAGTCTCAGATGGTCATATAGACACAAAATTTTAAAGCCACACATATAGAACACAGCTTTGTCGAGAAACAAACATTTACAGGCAAAGTGGTTTTATGTGTTCATGATCATGTTGGAGCACTGTGTCATTAATAAACTCACCCCCTTGAACTAGGCTTCACTTGTACCAGCATGTTTCACTTATATGTAGCAAGTTGCAAACAAGGATTTAACATATATATTTACCCTTGATGAAAGACTATCTGAGCATACCTTGAACATTCATGCAATCATAGCAGTACCTATTGATGCTATCCTGATAAGCTCCTACTTCTATACAAAAATGCATACAAGTCTTTTCAGTAACATGAAGAGTCAGTTTATGATATGTTTTACTTAACATTAAACAAATTCTTAGATTTATAATATACTGTATAAATAAATCAAAAATTAACCTTGCATTATTTTCTGTTATTAAGTCTATTTTGTATTAATATTAATAATAGGTATGTATTGATTGAAGAATGTGAACATTTTGAAATGTGATCAAAATTTGCAACCTATAGTTTAAAAAAATTGTGTACAATTAAAATAACTATACACAAACTCCTTATATTTATTTAATGATTTAGTGTGCTTATGGAAATTGTTTTGAACACTTCTGAATGTTGCCATCCTTGTGTCTATTTGGAGGTTAACTGGAGTAATACACTTAGGAAATTGCTAAGGATATTTTTTTCCCTTATTATGGTAAGTATCAATACAATATTATTATAAGTAATTTGTTGTATTATTCTGTTAAAAGCTAAACTTAATAAAATGCTGCAACTGTGTACAGAGGTTTTGCACCACTGAACACTGAATTACTACTAATTGATCTTTTACAAAAATGAAGCCCCATGCTTTCTTCATAGCATCAATTTAAGAAATCAGTCATGCACTATGATCTGCTTTTTTCTCATATTTAGGATTTAAATTGTAATACAATACCCTGCCACAAAAATATGGCCTTAGTCCAGTATTGTGTACGTCAGTTCCAAGCAGATGTCTTAGGCCATGAGGCAAAAATACTGCACCCAAGTGAACCTTTACCAAATCTTCCACATTGCCTCTCAGAATGCCAGTTTTTGTGAATTCCATCCAGATGGGTTCAATCAACCAGATGATGTTTGTCAGGCCAGCAGTCTCCTTGGAGAGAAATAGATTAAAGAAACAAGCAATAATACAATGAAAAATGTGCAGAGTGCAATAAATGATATCATGGTCTTTAGTAAAACAAAAGATCAATTGAGGTTTATATACACATTTTAATATTATCTAAATGCAATCACTATGAGCAAACTTTATATTTATATTTTTTCTGTGAAGTGGCTTCGTTTTGAATAGCTTATTTTCAATTACTTTTGTATAGCACACATTATTGAGTGCAGGCTCAAAGCATTTATATGCACTCAAAGGCTAACTTGGTTTTTGTAATTCCTAGTTTCTATGTCTCAGGACAATATGGAAATTACAGTCCTTTATTTATTACATCTCTATTAGAATTCCCCAAGCATTTATGAATGTTACAGGGAAATAATTTACTTTTTTTAACTTGCTTTTTGAGATCTTCATCATCATCATGATTTTTATTCTGCATTTTTCAGGGGTTTATGGTTATTTATTCTATTATTTATTAATTAGCATGTCAGTGAGCTTGATAATGAAATAATTTTAACCTTTCAGCATTCAGTGTTGTTTGTCTAGGTGCCTGCTCTATTCTTAGTTATTTTATCTTTATTAGGGTACAATTAAGGTAAATTAATAGAAAAACAATAAAAGAGAGTTAAGTATTTAAAAAATATCCGTAAATGTTCCATAACTATGGAAAATTGCAATTTTGCGCCATTCTGAATGCAGAACAAAAGAAGAGAAAAAAGACCAGTTAATTAAAATAGATCAATTAGAATTAAATTAGAAGTAATACTGTCTAATTGGGAAACTGGTTGAAATAAAAACCTGCAGCCACATGTGGTCCCCAGTACTGATTGTGGGGCCATACTGACAGAGTATTAACAGTAAATTATTAAAAAATAGAATATTCATATACTGTGAGTGTAATTGGTATTTAGCATTAAAACATTTTTTGTTTGAAATCATCTAAGCACCAAAATTCTCATCAAGCCAGGTGGACATTATTTTTAGTCATTTTAACTTCATAATTTCTTATTGTTCTGTTTGAACCCAATAAAACCCCAGAAATACCAGAGAATATTGCACTATATCATAATAATTATTATTATAGTATACTATAATATAATATTACTACATTATCATGCTATATACATTAATCCTATAGAATTAATACTGAAAATAATGGCTTCTCAGATACAACTTATTTCTGACAAAGTAACCAGTAGAAAATTGTTTGTTCCAGCAGAATTAATTTTGTCTCTAGTCATTATTTTTTGGACATCCTGGGATAAAACATACATTAGAATAATGATGATCTGAGGAGGGGTCTTGGGTACCTTATCATTTTCATTATCTGAATAAAACAGCAATTTTATATCTGATTTAATTTGGTCTGGGTTATGAAGAAACATTTTGATATAGTTAATTCCTTTCTGGTTGTTGCTTTGATGGAGGTTATTTAATTTAACATCTTGCTTTGAAAAAGTCTGTTCTAAAAAGTTTGGATGCCATTTTGTGAATCTCATTGGCAAGATGGTCATGGAAGTCACAACCTTTGATTTCCTTAATGTGATAGGGTTTAAAACTGTGCACTGGCAGCCATAGTTTGTGGATAACTTTGTGAAAGAAAGAATCTTTGCATCCTGGCTTAGTTTTTCATTGGTTTCTGAACTCCTGGTATCTCCTTAGACCTAGACTTTGAATTACATACTGGCTTTGATGTACTATTCATGACCTTTGGTTCTAGTCCTTGCTTGTTATTGACCATGAATTTGGACTATACATTACCTGATCCTTTACTCTTCTCTTAGTCCAGCTTCAGTTAGGGGTAGCAGTATATAAATACACAAATTGCTGTAAGTATTCGCTAAAAAGTATAAATCTCAATGATTAATTTAAATAACATACGAGATAAAGTCAAAAGCAAAAACAGGTTCTGTCGGTCTATGCCAAATGGCAGCTCTTACACCTCTGATGTATTCTACAATATACAGTATGGTGAAAACTCTAATAAAATGCAAAAATTATTCTTCTAAATTTTTAAGCCTCAATTTAAATATCTGGTCTGGACTAATAACAAAGCAATGTAGAAGTGACACCAAATGCCACAGCAAACAATTAGAAAAGTATGAGCAGATAAAAGTCATTAACAGTTCATAATGATTGACAAGCATTCAGTTTTAAGCAAATGCATAGCACACAGAGTTGCAATATGAATCTTCTAATGAGCTGCTCTAATTAATTATCTATCCATCCATCCATCCATTATCCAATTCACTATATCCTAACTACAGGATCACGGGGGTCTGCTGGAGCCAATCCCAGCCAACACACAGCACAAGGCAGGAAACAAACCCCGGGCAGGGCGCCAGCCCACCGCAACTAATTAATTATGTTAAACTAGATTAAAAGACCCTCTAAAAGACCCACAGAACAGATCCCACCAAAGGCAAGCTGGATCCAGGAAAATGAGGGCATAAGGCCTGACAAGTTCATTCTTGAAAATATCTTACTATAGTGAGAACCGTGTAATACTAGCTGGAGCAGAGGAAAGTCCCACAAGAAATCTTTAAAAAATTAAGATTTTATTTTTAAAAATTTAAAAATAGCAAAATGCTCAAAAAAACAAAAAAGGAGATGCCCAAAAGGCAATCCTAAGTGAGCAAGTCCTAAAACACAATTTGAAAGCAAAATCAAAGAATAAGAGCAGAAAGAATAAGAAAAAGAGAATCCAACAAAATAAAGCAATACTTACAATAGATGCCAAAGTGAATTCATATGAAATGCAGAGGACCTTGCTTTTCCATCTTGCCTTTATAGGGCTGGGGACAGTCTCTTAGAAGTCAAGTAAGGGATGGTCCTGCCTCCTGGGGTTCCTCTCACAAAACACAAGGAACATAATGCCATTTAAAGAAATAGTAAATAAATAGTTCTAAAACATAACAAAAATTAAAATACATTAAGCATATTGACTAAGTGATAACTGAATAGAACATCATTAACAGAAATATTTGTAATAAATGATCCAAATTGATAGATGAAAAGAAGAAAAGTAATATAAACATAAGCCAGGGAAGAAACTCTGTCTAAAATACAGCATGGACCCTCCTCAAAGAGTGGCTTCCAGATACCCCAAACTATATTCAAAAACAGCTCATAGTAACCAAAATGTTTGTATTTTGAACAGGGCAATCAGTTAGGAAGACTAAGGTCCCACAGAGTGGACAGGATGGGAAGTCTGTGGCCCGGCAGGGAGATGGTGAAAAGAAGACAGTGGCCTGGCAGGGGTGACTGGACAGCAGGCAGGACACCTTCCAATTGGGACAAATGGACTTTGGGAAGAAAGTTAAGAGGAGAGTTCTTTAGACTAATACTCACCTCTTGACTGTCATTGTCAATTGGTGGCAATGCCATCTCTGCGTACTTTGACAGCATTGATCGACCTCCTGACAACACTCTGCCAGTGAAGCAGGCACCAGGTGTAGGGATCAAAAATGTTTCAGCAAAAACATTTCAGTAAGTGGCTTAAAAGAAATAGCAGTAGAAAGAACAGCAAGTGCCTCAACAATGGTGGAAACTAACAAGACATTAGGCAATTCCATAACAGAGTCAATACCTGCATGTAGATGATTCAATAGTGGACGCAAAAGTCACCGGAGTGGAGCACTCAAATAATTGAGCAGCAACCATTTGAAACTCAAATTTTGGTTCAAAGAAGATGACTGCTAACATGTGTATAGGTGAGTTAATCTTAGCAATAGAAAACACTGACACTGGTGGCTCTACCAAAACAACAGCAGACACAGAAGATTTGGGCCTGGGTTTACTCTGAACGGATTTGACTAGAGGCCCATACTGGTCTAAAAGACACTGATTGTTAGCTTGACTTATTCATACATAACCCTCAATATCACAGAAGTTATCATACTCCTCCAGGATTTTTATTTTGGCTTTTGGAGTTGGCAAGAGAAGCTTAGCCATTAAATCTTGCAAATGTTTAAAATAAGAACAGCAGGAAGTGAATGACTACTGAGGGCAGTACAATAATCACAAAAGATTTCATTAACCCTCAAAACAGGTTTCTGCAAAATACCATATGTAACTCTGTGCAGAATTACTTCTATGGCCACAGTTTTCATGTTGTTTTTGGTGGTTCATTTTGCTATGAATCACTGGCCCCACAAAATAACGTAGTTGTGAGGCCTCTAAAAATCCCACAGAATAGATTTCACCATAGGAAGCCTTACCCAAGGGAATGGGAGGCTTAAAGTCTAACTAGATCTCAAAAAGTAAACAAGCCTTAAAGTAAAAATAAAACAGCAAATAGTGTCACACTGTTGAAAATGTCTCACCAGCAGTGCTCCCATGTAGCTCCAGTGGGAGTAGAGATAAGTCTTAAATCTTTATAAACTGAAGATTTTATTTACAAAAAAAGATAAAAAGAGCAAGATTTTCAAAAATGAAAAAAAAAAAACAGTTGCCTAAAAGGCAATCCTTTATAAAGAAGTCCCTAAAACACGATTTAAAGCAAAATCCAAGAACAACAGCTGAAAGAATATATATATATATATAAAAAAAAAAGATAACCCCAAGTATCTCTCAGGCCCAGAATTCCATGTAAATTTAGTTAATCCCAAGTAGGACATGGGTCAACCAATTTTGATGAGTCATGACACATTAAGACTGAATAAAAATAAGAACAATATTCTGCTGCAGTTTCATGGATGAAATTATATTATGCTGCAAAAAATTCTTGTATTTTTCTATACGTTTTCCCAATCGTTGGTAATACAATATTCATAAGTGGAGCAGAACCTTCAACAAAAAAACATAATGATATATAAATGAAAACCTATAAAGCCAGTTTTAGAACAAAATGAAAATGAACAATTAGTTAAATAGTGATGATAATGGGAATTGGTGAATTCTGTCCCATGAAGGTTCACCATGGTACAGGTATTTTCATAGCAGAAATACAAAATTACTGTGATTATGCAGAAGGACAAGAAAGACATTAGCTCCCAAAGCATAATTCATAAACACTGCCAGTGTTTGTGGGAGGAGAAATGTGAAAGTTACTAAGCTTTGCGCTGTGGTAGTCTACAATAACACAATAGTCACATCACTTGTGTGGTTCAGTCACTAACATTCTTCCCTCACGTGCAAGCAACAAAAAAACATATTATAAGCAAAGTGTGCAAAGAAACTTGATTTTACTATCCTGATTACAACATCAGGCTGTGCATTAGTAATTGTTTCAAAACATACCACAGAAAGAACATGTACTAAAACTGCATTAGTACAGCAGGTGATACTAGACATACCTTTCCTACTGTACTTTTGTTGATGTTTTGTAATTTAAGTGTTTCAGTTACACATAAAAACATATTTTTTCTTGTTGGAATGGTTTTAGGCTAATTGTTCTGGGGATAAAAATAATGAAAAGGAGGTTAAAAATAACCAACCAAATGATAACTGAACAGGACAATATTAACAAAAATAATCTTAATAAATGACCTAAATTGAAAAATGAACAAAAAAGACAAGGAAAAACAATATAAACATAATATAAACAAAATATAAACATAAGTCAGCATAATTCCAAAGCTTTTGGACCTTGTATTTAAAGACAGCCTCCAACACTATTTTTATTTATCCTTGAAACCTTTGGAAGGCCAGCACCTTGTTATGTCTGAGACATTTAAGGCTTTATATCTTAGCTCTAAATATAACAAAAAATATTTTGTAAAGCATTAAAAACTGGATTAATAAAACTGCACTTCATAGTTATAGTAACAATTCTTACAACATCATGTTGAACTACCTGAAATCTACAAATTAATAAGTGTAGCAGCATGTGAATAACCTATTACATTTGTTCTGCAAGAAATTAATGCAGGAACTATCTTCTCTGCATCTTGAATATTAAAAAAGAGCCCTTAATTTCCCTATATTTAATTAAGTAGCTTTAAGATAATGTGTGAAGAAAAACTTTCTAATGTTTGTACAAAATTTAACCTTAACAAGTTTGCAACTGTGACCCTGTATTCTTGTTGAACTCATTTAAAAGTAGCAGTCTCGATCCACTGTACAATTCCTTTCATAATTTTGAACACTTCAATCAATTGCCTTTTGTTTAAATAAAAGGCTCAGCTGTTTTAGTCTTTTCTCATAACTCATCCCCTGTAGTTCTGGAATGACACTTCTCAGGACTTCTATAGCTAATATGACATTTTTATAGCGTGAAGGTCAAACCTACACACAATACTCTAGATAAGCCTTACCAGTTTGTTGTAAAGCTTCAGCATAACCTCCTTTGACTTGTATTCTACACATCATGCCATATAAACTAACATTTTAGCCTTCTTAATGACTTCTGAACACTGTCTGGAAGTTGATAGTGATGAATCCCAAATCCTTCTCATAATAAGTTGTACTTTCAATTTTATTTTTTTTCAAACCCAACACTTTTACAGTGGTGTGAAAAACTATTTGCCCCCTTCCTGATTTCTTATTCTTTTGCATGTTTGTCACACAAAATGTTTCTGATCATCAAACACATTTAACCATTAGTCAAATATAACACAAGTAAACACAAAATGCAGTTTTTAAATGATGGTTTTTATTGTTTAGGGAGAAAAAAAAATCCAAACCTACATGGCCCTGTGTGAAAAAGTAATTGCCCCCTGAACCTAATAACTGGTTGGGCCACCCTTAGCAGCAATAACTGCAATCAAGCGTTTGCGATAACTTGCAATGAGTCTTTTACAGTGCTCTGGAGGAATTTTGGCCCACTCATCTTTGCAGAATTGTTGTAATTCAGCTTTATTTGAGGGTTTTCTAGCATGAACCGCCTTTTTAAGGTCATGCCATAGCATCTCAATTGGATTCAGGTCAGGACTTTGACTAGGCCACTCCAAAGTCTTCATTTTGTTTTTCTTCAGCCATTCAGAGGTGGATTTGCTGGTGTGTTTTTTTTTGCTGGTCATTGTCCTGTTGCAGCACCCAAGATCGCTTCAGCTTGAGTTGACGAACAGATGGCCGGACATTCTCCTTCAGGATTTTTGGTAGACAGTAGAATTCATGGTTCCATCTATCACAGCAAGCCTTCCAGGTCCTGAAGCAGCAAAACAACCCCCGACCATCACACTACCACCACCATATTTTACTGTTGGTATGATGTTTTTTTTCTGACATGCTGTGTTCCTTTTACGCCAGATGTAACGGGACATTTGCCTTCCAAAAAGTTCAACTTTTGTCTCATCAGTCCACAAGGTTTTTTTCCCAAAAGTCTTGGCAATCATTGAGATGTTTCTTAGAAAAATTGAGACCTAATGTTCTTTTTGCTTAACAGTGGTTTGCGTCTTGGAAATCTGCCATGCAGGCCGTTTTTGCCCAGTCTCTTTCTTATGGTGGAGTTGTGAACACTGACCTTAATTGTGGCAAGTGAGGTCTGCAGTTCTTTAGACGTTCTCCTGGGGTCTTTTGTGACCTCTCAGATGAGTCGTCTCTGCGCTCTTGGGGTAATTTTGGTCGGCCGGCCACTCCTGGGAAGGTTCACCACTGTTCCATGTTTTTGCCATTTGTGGATAATGGCTCTCACTGTGGTTCACTGGAGTCCCAAAGCTTTAGAAATGGCTTTATAACCTTTACCAGACTGATAGATCTCAATTACTTCTGTTCTCATTTGTTCCTGAATTTCTTTGGATCTTAGCATGATGTCTAGCTTTTCAGGTGCTTTTGGTCTACTTCTCTGTGTCAGGCAGCTCCTATTTAAGTGATTTCTTGATTGAAACAGGTGTGGCAGTAATCAGGCCTGGGGGTGGCTACGGAAATTGAACTCAGGTGTGATACACCACAGTTAGGTTATTTTTTAACAAGGGGCAATTACTTTTTCGCACAGGACCATGTAGGTTTGGATTTTTTTTCTCCCTAAATAATGAAAACCATCATTTAAAAACTGCATTTTGTGTTTACTTGTGTTATATTTGACTAATGGTTGAATGTGTTTGATGATCAGAAACATTTTGTGTGACAAACATGCAAAAGAATAAGAAATCAGGAAGGGGGCAAATAGTTTTTCACACCACTGTACTTTCATTGTATAATACTTGACAATTACTTACATTAAATTTCCTACCACAAATTAAGAGATTCTAGATTATCTGCCAATACTCCTAGTTTGGTATCATAAACAAACTTAATCCACTTGTTATTTATATTCCTATCCAAATCATTACATATATTTAAAATAATAGTGCTGTAGCACTGACCCTGTGAGCCACCACTTTTAACTTCACCCAATTGTGATTAGGTTCCTCACACAATTACCTTCTGCTTCTGTGTTTAGGCAATGCTGTACCCATCTACACACTACACCCTGAAATCCCACCATGTTCAAACTCTCATGTGGTACCTTATCAAATGCTTTCTGAAAACCATGATAAACAATATCATATGCACTACTCTGATTGTATCCTTTTGTTGCTTCCTCAGAGAAATACAGTATGTTAGTAAAACATGACCTCTCTCATTTGAACCCATGCTGACTGTGCAATAAAACCATGTGTTGCTCAATCTTTTCCTTAATAAAGAATTATGATGCATATTAAGTTTACTGGCCTATAGTTGCTTGGATCTGCCCGATCACCATTTTTATATAAGGGGATAATATTTGTCATTTTCCAGTCCTTCAGATTTTGCCCAGTGCACTATGTCTTCCTAAAAATACAGTATGTGTCAAGTGTTTATATATGTACTCGAGGATAAATCCAGATGCATAAATCTGTGTGTTAGCCAACTTCCACGTTCTTCCGCTACATAAATCCCAGTCAGCATGAAAAGTAACACACATGCACGCGCCTGCTGCCACTCCCAAAACTCCTCCCAGAATTATCGGCTCTTTGAATATGCAAATCAATATAAATAGCCCTTAAGCTCAGCGTTCTGTGAAATGGCAATAGCAAAAGCACGGGGGTAAATAGAAGAATATCAGCGAATACCAACTGGAGGCAAGGAAAAAAAATCTCAAAATTTCCACTTTAATCACGTAGTTTATTTTGTCATTAAAGTAGAACATCATAAACTTCATCTTAAAATCGTTTAATTTACTAGTTTCTCAAATCCCATTGTAACTAATGTAGCACGCTAAATGTGCTCTGTGTGTGTGAATCACTCCGTGCTTCTAAAACGCACTTTCTCTTCCTCCGACAGGACACAGAATCTATTACATTCATGATATTACAGTGTTAAAATAGTGAAATGTATACCTGATAACATTTTCATGATGATATCAGTTAAAGCATGTTATTAAACATGGGGACATGGGATTGTTCATGCCTCACGCAAGATGCTTGCTGCGCCATGTGCGACCTTCGATGAAATAATTTATTGCAGCAGTACTGTCTCTTTGAAATGTACTAACCTCCCATTCCTGTCCTTACTTTTCTTTCTCCAAATACCCAATCGTCACATAATCAGCTGTGTAATAGACGTTAAGCCATCTGTAAGCTTAGAATGGCGATTCTTCAAAACTTTTAGGGAACATTGAAATATCTTTGTTGTACATGTTAAATTATTCTATCCATCCAATGTCACACCAATCTCAGCAAGAATACAGCATGAGGCAGTAGCAATCTGTGAACGTAGTGCCAGCTCCTTGCTAGCGCTGTGACACCATGTCCTCACATGTTTATTAACAATATAGATTATTTAAATCAAGTTAAAGTTTTATCTGTATAATATAATAAACATATTTTGCTGCATGTCATCTTAAAAATGATATCGTTATCATATGTAAATATGCGCTTTATAAAGTGGCTCAGGTTGTGCAATATTATAACTGTATCGTAAATTTACAGTGAGGTAATTGTACTTATAAGTGCATACCGCTCTACAAGGAACACTTGATGAACTGATTGAGTGAATTTAGAGCTCTTGGGATGAAACTGTTTTGTAAGCACGAGGTCCCTGCAGGAAAGGTTCTGAAGCATTTGCCGTACATATATATATAACCTATATAACCTATATGGGAAGTTCAAATAGACTGTGCACATGGCTGAGACAGCGTGTGCTAGATGCTGTCCCCCAATAATCCGATCGCTGCTGTACAGCTGTGATTTCACACTCAGATACAGTGAGTTAAATACTCAATGGTGCACTGAGAGTAACAACGCTAAAGAAGCTGTAGTATTTGGAATAGTGTGGCCATTCTGTGCACCATTATGTTCATTAAGTCTGTTTGGCTCTAAAATATTTCCTTCGGGTTTTCATAGTGTTTTGTGGACACCTGCGTGTGCAGACAATAAAAGGGGCATTTCATGCCGTTGGAAGTAGGTAATACACAGGCAAAAACACCCACAGTTCTATAAAGAATTTCACAATCAGCCTAATATTCTCATTACCCAAGATTTCCAAATGTGATTGGGGCACATGGGACTGTTCAGAGTGGAGTTTGATCAAACATTATGTTTTTTAAATTTATCTATCTTCCTCATGAATAATCAGACACAGTGTCTTCATCAAATATTTGACCTTTGTCAATATCTCATTGGTCAGAAACAGGTTCTAGGGATATGATATCCCCTGCAACTGACCCAACAAAAAAGAAGGCTACATGGAACATACCTATGGCACACATTGAGGACAAATATATTCAATGACCATCCTTTACCTGAAATGAAGTGACCATTGCATCCTGCCACTGGTTCTGAGGAGGAGCTTCCCCCTGGAATGCCCTCAGAAACAGAGTGATGGGCATTTTGCTGGAGAGCCAACTCTTCTGCAGGGGTTAGGTCTGGACCACGTGGACCTCCACCTGTGTTTTGCTTGTCTGTCTTTTTATTAGCTTTAAAATTAATGTTTTTTTATATTATATATGATTCTTTATATCAAGAATTCTTTAAATAGTTATATACCAATATTTAAAAGTTTGAAGTATATTTTTGTACTTCACTTTAACCTGTTCCCATGTTCTCCTTGTGCTCACGTTTGATCTGGAATTATGACGTATTAAATAATAATTAATCTGACACATAGGAAATGAAACACTGCATTCAGTAGGTACAATGCACACTATTTACCAATTAAATTTGTCTGCCACTTTTTGCCAGCCATCTTTTCTGGTTTGGGCTGCTTTTGTAGTGTTACCCCATGTGCATATTAAATCTTGAAATTCTTCATATCTTTAGAATAAAAGGTCCTGCTCCGCTTGTGTGAACAAAATGCACCTGTTCTTTCATCATTTTGTTAAAGCCTATGAAAAACATGATGATCATGTTCTCTAGACTCAATATATATGGGCTTTTCAATCAGCGTGGGAACGTGTAATCATCTCGGATGATTAGATTTAGCTAATCTACAACACAGATGCATTTGAAAAACCGACTTATCCCGAATAAGTTTTACTGGCATTAACTCATCCAAGATGAGGCATCTGATCTCGGATGATTTAAGCGACGTACGGAAAATACCCCCATGGTGTGAAAATGTGTGTGGCTTTACGCCAAGTTTAGTTTTTATACATCGCGATGTGAGCATGGAAATGGGCGTCCGCAACATTTTTGTGCGTACGCACCATTTATACTTGAGGCCCCTGGTGTGTCACAGTTGGGATGCAGAAGGCAAAGCTCACCTGGAGAAGGAAGAGGAGGATTGTTTATTGAAAAGCTGTGGATTAGTTGGAAAAGAGGTATTTTGTGAAAATAAAAACCTTTATTTTACACCTGGGACTGTTTGTTTGGTGTGTGTGGAGTTTTGGGGCTCAGTGCTTCCCCCTTTGTTTTACATCATATACTGTACATGTATATTTAACAAAATAAATTATACGTATAATATAAGTATAATATAGTAACTGGAAAACTGTATAAGAAGAAAAAAGGTCAATTGCAGTCAATGTGTTATATTAAAGATAGAACAAGTTGCAAGGATATACTTATTTGCATTCCCAAGATACAATATGACTGTTATTCATGGTTTAAAGGATGTTATAATCAGTCTTTTTAACTCTTTTTCTGCTTTTTTTGGAGAGTTTAAGAAATACAGTTGGCCATCAACTGTTATTTTTGGTTTATCTGGAAACAGGAGACTATGTCAAATTTCAACTCTGAGAAAATGCTGTTTAATGCTGTAGAATGCAGCTTGATTTGCAGTGGTTGAAGGAAAGAAATCAGGGAAAATATTAATTCAGCTGTTTTTTGAATATAACCTTTTTCTGTCTGAAAATCAACATCACATTTTCTTTATTCTGTAGTTTATCAAATCTGACCATCAACCTTTCAGGCTTTGAGGCATTCGATCTACGTCTGCGATAACCAATTGATATGTCAGGGTCAAGTTTAATGTCTTCTCCTATTTTTCATGAGAACACTATTTTCCTGATGCCAGTGTGGTAGACTCTCCACTTCATCCAAGTAAGCCTGCTCATATTTGTTAAATATTAGGCCTACCACATTTTTCCTTAATTAGCAGCTACATAGTGTGATTCCAATAAGCCAACACATGACCAGCAATCTGTGTTCATCAAACGATATCTGAATATGAAGAAAGGTGAAAGTCTCAGTAATGGAACGCAAAAGAACAGAAAACATTTTGACATTGTTTTTAGAAAAATGAAAATAAACAATTTTGTAAATGTCTGCTGTGGCAGAATGGGAACAAAAACAATCCATGGGTTTAATTAACAAGAAGAATTGGCTTCTAACTAAGGAACTGGTGGGAGTGAAATTGGTTAGGGGTTTAAGGCACCAGTTCAGCCGGTCATCTGTTAACTCACATTTCATTTCTGTTTGGGCATTATTTATAGAAAAACTGAAACAATTCAGAGGACTGAATCTTTAAAAACAAGTCAATTAAAATGAATAAAGTAGCACTCCAGCTATGGAGTCAGAGACATCTAATGTAGAGGGAGTACAGCAGTCCTGTGGAGCGCCTGTGTTGAGAGTGAGGGATAATGAAGTGTTCCCACCCACTCAAACTCTCTGTCAGGAAGTTAAAAACTTAGCTGTACAATGATGATGAGTTTAGCAGGGGTTCTTGTGTTAAATGCCAAACTATAGTCTATAAGTAGAATTCACACATCATTCCCTCTCTTATTGCCCAGGAGGGGCCTGTACTGTTTGTAGGATCAAGATGATAGCATCCTCTATGGTTCTGCTGGAGCTATATGCAAATTGGATCTAATCATTTATTTTTCCTTGCCAAAACTAAGTAAAAATAATGATTTTATGTTTAAATAGTTTAAAATTTTCAGTCATTCTCGCCTATTTTACAGAATATGTTTGTATTGTGACCAGTATTGCCACTGGTTAGCTGCTCTTAATGGCGGCTACATTTTTCCTTCCGCATTGAGCCACCAGCTGCATGCTGTTATGATCTTAACTGCAAGCTGTCCCTCTGTGAAACAGTAAAATGATGGCAAAGAAACAGCTACCCTTCAGAAACTCCCTCTTAAATGGTATTTCAATGAGAAACAAACACACTCTTAACCGTCCCCTTTACGGGATCAGCTTCTGGCTTGCAGGCTTACCGTGAAATGTGCTTCTTGCATGATATTTAGAACATTTATAAGACTGAGCCCCCACCATCCTAATGGTTCACTTTCCTGTCCTCTCTCCCTCAGAATGCATCTGGTCCAGACACTGTTTGATGAAGAAGACTTTGTGCTCTTTTGACCTTGAAAGGGGAGCTGGACTACGATGTTTGATAGTTGCAACCTTGTGGGCTTATCCCATTCTGAATAAACTGTTGTGTCTGTACCTGTGTTCAGCAATAAAGATTTGCACTTGGAAAGCTGATCCCTTTTCCAGTCTCCTGTGCAACTCAGTGACTCAAGTTTGACAGTATCTGAACAGCAAGTGGCATATTGGCTGATCATAAGACACAGCACCAGCAGTCTACACAAAAAAGACAGCACTTTATGAATCACTCCTTTATTTTGTTATGCGTGCATTTGCTGTGTCTGCACTTTCTTCACATACTGGACCATGTTCAGTTAAGTTAATAATACAGGTCCCCCTGGTGAATAATACATCTTATAATCAGTTAATTTAGATTTTGTTTCATAACAGGAATTTTAGGTAACAGGTATAAAAGAACAATAAGTGGGTAAAAGACAGCTTTAAATTTACTATCACAAGGCTGCAGCCTCAAATTAGTTAGCTAGGAAATTTTATGGCCATGTTTTGGCATAAAATAATAGATCTCCTCTAGTTTGGTCTCTTTAAAATTCCAGGACTTTCCCAAGTATCATTCTGATCCATTTTAATGTAGACTACACCTCCTCTATATAATCTTAGTAAGGGACCTGACACAATTAAGTTCTGGCATTCTAGCAATAAGATGGATACATCATCTTCAGCCACAAAGTCCAACTTAAGCTCAGTACCAGAAACCTTGACATCATAAATTAATTTTGCTTAAACTATAGTAAGTACATAGCTTAGAATTCTAACATTCTACACAATTGACTCAGCTATTGTAATTACATTTTTATTGTCAGCTTCAAAAGACATGCTGCTGAATACTAAGTACTAGTTCTGGATGCAAACTGGTGATCTTGATGCCATGGATACTACATTTTGATTTATTTGATCACCCGCCTCTTAACACTCACTTTGTGGCTGAATTGGTGCTGCTGATTTTGGCCACACAATTGAGTTTCGGAGACTGAAACCAAATTAGACATGGTCATATTTTCTAAACAAAATGAGTCAACCCAATTTTTATTTTGCTTTATTGCTTTTCCAACCAACTCTAACTTAACTCTACATTTTTCGTAAGTGAAGATATCTGTGTATTTGGCAGCAAAACCACAAACTGCAGGATGTAAAAAAATAAAAAAATGCCTTCAGACGGCAGAGAATAAATGGATCTTACATTTAGTGCCACACACAGCTCCACACCCAACCCACTCATAAGGTTGACAATCTGCTTGACCTCGTTCTCTCACTCAAGTTCACTCCCACAAATTCAACTGTCACTTTTCTACATACTTCTGACCACTTTTTCATTCAGTTTTCTCTACTGCTTCCCCCACTGTATCCTTTTGCTGAGATGTCCATTCCGTCTCTCCCACTCACATCTCTTCTGTGGTCTCCTCTGCTCTGCCTCCTCCTCACCACTTCTCCTCTGTTTGCACCAACACAGACACAGACACCCTATGCTCAACTCTGTCTTCTGTCTTGACAGTGTTTGCCCTCTATCTTCCAGGCTGGCACACGAAAGACCCTCATGTCCCTGGCTTTCTGAAGCACTTCACAATCAATTGACCGATCTCAGGACATCCAGAAGGAAATGGAGGACAGATCTGGCTAAGTATCAATACCTTCTTGCATCCTTTTCTTCTGCCACCATCAACAGGAAGGTAAGGTTCTATCAGTCTAGAGTTAACAGCACTACCAACACTACCACTTTCACTTCCCTTCTTAACCCTCCTCCAACAACCTCATTGCCTGCTAATGTCTGATTGTCTCCTCACATCTCCTTCAGGCCAACTCCCCCTCACTCATTCCTGCAATTACACACATAATTACCATCTCACTCATCTCAGACAGACCTACTATCCTAACGTCTTCAAACATGCTCTGATAACCACACTTCTTAAAAAATCAACACTCGACCCATCCCAAGTTAACAATTACAGGTCTGTCTCTCTCCTTTCCTTTTTCTCCAAAACATTTGTTTCAAACAAGCTGTTTCTAACTAGGTCTCTTCTTTCCTTGTACAGAATGGATTGTTTGATACCAACCAGTCTGGGTTCAAGAGAAACCACTTGACTGAGACTGCTCTACTGACTGGTTGACCAGCTACAACTTGCTAGAGTTACCAACATGTCATCGGTCCTAATCTTGCTAGATCTCTCTTCTGCCCTGACATAGTCAACCATGACATCCTTCTTGCCACCATCTCTAAAACTGCCTTCACTAGGACTGCTCTCAGATGGTGTGAGTCCTACAACTCAGGCAAATCCTACAGCGTGTTCTGGTAAGGAGAGTTGTCAACGGTATGTCATACATGCACAGGAGTGGCCAAGGATCAGTGCTAGACCCTCTACTTTTTTCTCTGTGCACCACTGGACTTGGTTCCATCATCCAATCCCATGGGTTCTCTTGTCAGTGTTATGCCAAAAATACACAACTGTACCTGTCATTCCCTCCAGAGGATAGCACAGTATCAGCTAGAGTCTCTGCTAGTCTTACTGATATATTAACCTGGATGAAAGACCACTATCTAAAGGTCAACCTGGCAAAAACATAGCATCTTGATTGATTCCGGACTGACAGTTATTTCAGCTCCCCATCTCTGTACAACTTGGCTGACTGTTGCTAACATCTGCTAGGTCAGTATTCAACCTTGGTGTAGTGATTGATGTCCAGCTATCTTTTTCTGACCACATTTCTCTTGTTTCCCCTTCATGCAGATTTTCATTGTACAATTTTCACAAGATCAGACCTTATCTGTGCATGTAACACAGCTTCAGGTCCAGGCTTTGGTCTTGTCGTGTCTGGACTACTGCAACTTGATCCTGGCAGAAGTGCCCACATGTGCTTTCAAGCCACTGAAGATGATCCAGAATGCAGTGGACAGTCTTGTATTTAACCAGCCGAGACGGACAAATGTCACTTTTCTCTTCAGGTCACTGTATTGGCTCCCTGTAGCAGTATGCATTAAGTTCACATCCCTGATGCTTGCCTACAGAGTACTCAATGGGTCATTTCCTGGAGACACTGGTAAGGTGCTATATGCCTGCTTGCGCACTCAGGTATTCCAGGGAACAGTGTCTAGTGATGCCACCTCTGTGTGGTATCAAATTTCAACCCAGACTTTTTTCCTGTGTAGTTCTTAGCTGGTGGAACAGGCCACATTGGAACAGCTGACTCCCTCAATGTATTTAAGAAGCAATTGAAGACCCACCTGTTCTATTAATAGCTGTTGAATTCAAAAGAGAAAAAAAAACTTAATAATAATATTGATTATTAATATTGTCAGTTAATATGTTGTTTTAAGATTATTTGCAGTATTGACTGCAATCTATGATTGTAAACTATTAGTTAGTACATCTCTTCATTTGTGGCAATCAATGTTTGTTACCTGTCCTATTACACTTGCTGAACAAAAAAGTCTCTAGCCTAATGTTACTCAATTATGTTTCCCTCTTTGGGAAGTCGCTTTAGATAAAAGCATCTGCCAAGAAAAGAAATGTAAATGTATTGCTGCCTTCATCATCACCTGTCTATGTTCTCAGTGACTGATATAGACTTGCTATTGAGACCAGTGTCTCAATTATCATTTTGAGTAGTGAGATGCTCTTATTGTTATTATTACACAATAAAAACAAATTTGTTTTGAATCTGTAATAGCCTGTGTAAATTTATGGTACTTGTAAAGTTTTTTTATACCTTTTTTTTCAGTTTTATTCTCTGTCATGTTCATGCTCCCCCCGATTCTAACACTGCTGTTGTTTTTTATTGTGTCTTCTATTTTTATATTCTTCATTTTGTAAAGCACTTTGAGCTACATTTTTTTATATGAAAATGTGCTATATAAATAAATGTTGTTGTTGTCAAATAAAGATATGCTATAAGAGGTGAACTCAGATGAGAATGTGGGTTCTACTTCAGAGAAAGAGAACAGAAACAAAAGAAACGTTTATATAGCAGGATGGATTATGGGACAGGAAATGGTTGGCAGAAAGTGACGATTGGAGGCGGGGAAACGGAACCAACGTCATCAGGATTGGACAGGAGTAATGGATTGATGGAACCGGAAGTGACGTCATCAGAGTGAACTGGAAGTGATGTCATGTCGGCCATTTTGAACCCGGAAGTGAGACTTCTTATTTTTCTTCAAATTTTCTGTAGGTGAAGAGAGATTAAGGTAAGCATCACGTGATAACCCTTTGTCTCGCGATGTTTCACTCACCTTTGGGCTCTTTGACTGCCTCTAACTCGCACGTGTGTGACAGCCCAAATCTGTGGCAGCGGGGGAGATGGGACAGCAGGCTGCTTGTTGCTTATGCTGATCGACACATTTACAGTATAAAACAAAAGTCAATAATGGAGAGATGTGAAAGAATTTAAGGTGTCCTCGGATTATGAGTTTTTTCGTAGGCTTCAGGGATTCTAGTGTTCAATAATCTGCGCAGTCAAAGTTGGGTATTTATGTTGATTCAGACATTTAAAAATACAACAAGCTGGTAAGAAATCTCAATATTTTAAGGCTTAAGTTTTAGTCAATACATTTTGGTAATATAAACTATTAAGGTGATACCAAATCATTGGTTAATCTAGGCACAAAATGAATTAGTCTGTTAATTGACATTTATTCTGTCATTTTATGGATATACTGTATTTATCCTTGCCTACAGGGCTATTGAAGGACAGTTTTTCCTTCATCCTTGAAAAAGCATTTAAGTGCTACTTAGAGGTGAAAAGTTCAGATAAATCCTCACTTCATGATCCTTGGATTGAAACCACAGCAGAGCAATTTTTCATTTGTCACCGGAGACTGTAAGCTAGCCCCTAGCGGCCAAGGCTAAAGATCTGGCTAGCTTTTTTAGAGTGGCAGAAATCTGAGGACTGTTTGTGAAAGTGAGCAAAGTAACTTAAATCAAAATCATTTAAAAATAGAACAGCTAAATGAAGCATGCCTCCTATGACAGATTAATCATAATTTGTTGTATTTGTGTACATGAATTGCTTACATAGAACTATAGCACGTGAGCTCATTATACCTCTTTATTGCACACTTGGCTGAACTTTCATTGGACATGTTCAAAGGTGCTTCAATAGCTCAATTAATATTGTTCAAGAAGTTAGGGTTTTACCAAATATATTTTTTAAAATAGATTAAGAATTTTCAAATGTTAAAAAAGAAAAAGAAAGACACTATGTTATGCTGTATGAAGTGTGTCTAGATAGTTAGAGGAGTTAATTATTTTTCAGAGTCAGGAGGCCTAAGCTTTTCCCAGTAGCACAAGGCAGGAAACAGTCCTGGACAGAATTCCAGTCCATTGCAGGAACTACTCATGAACACACACACATCCACAAAAGGAAAATTTGGAATCACTAAATAATAAAAATAAATCTTTTCGAAAGTTGGTGGAAAACTACCTGGGAAAAAATTCAGGGTTGTTTGCATCCAGTTGTTTATTTTAAACTCAATTTTCAATATATTGCCTTATCAACTTTAAACCATGTCTTAAATCATATAGTATATACCAGAGTTTCTCAGTCACAGTTCTGGGGCCTCATGTATAAATGGTGCGTACGCACAGAAATGTTGCGTAAGAACGTTTCCATGTTCAAATCGCGATGTATAAAACCTACACTTGGCGTAAAGCCACGCACTTTTCCACGGTACCTCATACCCTGTCGTATGCAAGTTCTCCCCTCTGTTTTGCAGACTGGCGGCACTCAGCGTCAAAGCAGTGCTACTGTTCCTGTGTGGTTAACCTATTCTTAGATCCACATCAACGACGGCGGCTTTATCAAATACACTGAAATTAACCACATATCGTTCAGAAATTTAAGGCCCCTGATTGCAATCAACCTGTAACAATATAATGTGTACAGAATGGCTAAACTATTCCACTGGCATGGCTGCTTTAGCGTTGCTAGAGGACCTCACAAATGGAAGGATTAGAAGAGAACGCGTATTCTGAGATCATACTGTTTTCTTGGCACATGATGATGATTGGCTTCTAAGTCGGTTTAGATTTCCAAGAACGATCCCCTTGGAGCTATGTGCTGAACTGGCGCCGGCTTTACAAAGGCAGACTTTGAGGAATTGTGCTCTACCTGCTCCTTTGCAAGTTTTGTCCACTCTCGGGTTTTTAGCCACAGGAGCTTTTCAGCATGAACTGGCTGACCGATCCGGTATTTCTTAGTCATCACTGAGTTGTGCCATGTCAGCTGTATGGAACGGTATTATCTGCTTGTCAAGCAGATATATAAGATTTCCGTACACTACGGTTGAACAGGCAAACATCAAAAGCGCAATTTGCAGCAATGTCCGGTTTTCCCAATTTAATCGGAGCGGTCGACTACACAGACATTACTATAAAGGCATCTTCACAGAATGAATTTGTTTATGTAAATAGAAAGCATTTTCACTCTATTAATGTGCAAATCATCAGTGATGCGAAAATGTGCCTCACTAATGTTGTTGCGAGATGGCCTGGCTCAACTCATGATTCATTCATCCTGAGACATAATAGTGTGGGGAACAAACTTGAAAATGGTGCTGTGCGTGATGGCTGGCTTCTCGGTAAGATAAGACATTTATTACCTTTTTAGATACAGTTATATGTTATCTGTACGATGTACCATATAACACGACTATTCAGGTTACAGTGGGTACCCGCTGAAGACGTGGCTCCTCACCCCTCTCACCAACCCACTGACTGAACAAAAGCGATGTTATACTGACCTCCACTCTCGGGCTTGGACGGTGGTAGTTATTATACTATAGGGCAGCTTAAGGGCTGTTGGTGCTGCCTGGATAAGACAGGTGGAGTGCTGTTCTATAGTTCACAGAAAGTGTGTTGCATCGTGCAAGCATGTAGCATTCTACATAATATGGCACTCATTTGTAACTTGCCGGTACCTGAAACGATGCGGTATGACGAGCCTGACCCTGGACCACCAAATGATCAGCCACACCAGACAACATTACAATGTCGAATAAATGTAATTAACAGAATGTAAAAACAGGTAAGCAGATGCATCATTTATTTTTTCACAAATTCATTTAATTTTTGGTTAATGTCACACAATACTGCCTTGATATTTCGTAGTTAATTGGCTACATCCCGTTGTGCATTGGCCACATCTCTGACCGCATCCACCAATGCATTTTGAGATTGTAGAACTGCATCAGTCAGCACACGGCCAGATGATCGCCCACCAGTTTCCGAGGCAGGGGTGTGTGAGCAGCCAGCGCCCGAAGATGTGGTCGGCACAGAAGCAGCACCATCATCGCCCAGAACCATGTCTTTAGCATTGGGGTCAGCTTTTGTACTATTGTCTAGAAGTAAATAAACAGTAATTAATACCTGATTGTTTGTCTTATTACTCATGCAAATTATTTACACGAGTATGGATCATGGTAATCAAAAAAGAAACAAAAACTCACAGGCACCTGTGGTGATGTCAGAATCTCCCTTTCCAGCTGGTAAAATGCCTTGAATGAGTGTGTCGCCAATACTTGCTGCAACTTGCTGCTCAAACGGCGTGAGCTCCGGGAGTTCAGCACCTCCTCCAGTGGAGCTAACATGCACACCACTTCTTTTTTTAATTCGGTCACAGTATGATTTTCTGCTCCAGCACTCTTGACTGCATCCGCCACACTATGCCACTCCATCAATTTCCTTTTGTTGTTAATGCCACTTCCTAAGTTACCAAATAAAACATTTTTCCCGGCCTCTGTTTCATCTAGCAGGGCCTCCATTTAACATTTTCTGAAGTTTTTTTTTTGTTTGTTTTTCCCGTGCTTTCGCCATTGTCTTTCTGAAGCGCTGAAGGTAAGGGGCTATTTAATATTGATTTGCATATTCAAAGAGGCGTAATTCTGGGAGGAGTTGGGGTGGGGCAGTAGGCGTGTGAACGTGCGTTAATTTACACACTGAGCAGGTTTTATGTAGCGGAAGAACGCGGAAGTTGGCGAACACACAGATGCCTGCTTCTGGATTTTTCTGTGCGTAAGCACATTTTAGCTTTTGTGCTTACGTCATGTTATAGTGCGAACGCCGTTATGAATGAGGCCCCTGGAGGGCCACAGTGGCTGTAGATTGTTGTTTTAACCCGGTTGCTTAATTAGAAAGCTGTTCTTGCCAATAGTTTAATTTCATGGCTTGTTAGTGCTTTAACTCTACTATGTCAGGTAATTCTCATATCCTGGATTTTCTTCCCTTTTCTAAGGATATCATCCAAATGATTTGAAGGCTAAAATGGTAGGAGGAGTAATTCTCAGTCCTTCACTTTTTTCTCTTCACTTTCCTTCCAAAAACTTAATTAAACTCAATAGTGCATGATAAATAGACACAAGTGTAAATGGTAACAAGCTAAAAGGCGAAATGCTGGTCTCTTTTGTCATTTGTATGTTATTGCTAATTAGAAGCAATTAAAAACCCAGAATACAGCTGTTTAAGACTAAAATAAACAATAAGGGTTCAAAAACTTAACGAGCAAGACAACTAAAGTGAAGCCGAAGTGTTACTTGAGCAATAAGGGCCTCTTATTAAGCAATTAGGTTGGAACAAAAACCTGCAGCCACTATGGCCCTCCAGGACTGTGATTGAGGACCCCTGGTATATACTGTGACACATGAATCACTGTCTTGCACCTCAGAGAAGTCACTGAGTCTTAAGGCTTCAAGAAAGCCAACTTTATTCCAATCAAAACTGGAACAGTCAGGATATTTATTCAATCGGGAGCTATCACATCAATACACATAGATACAGCAAACAAATAGCGACAGGGTAAGGTCAGTATCCAGGTTAGAATGTTTCCTGCATTAACCTTTGGGCGACAGATGTGTTGCGCAGGGAGGCTGCAAACTTGCCGTTTGCCTCAGTGGCGCTGTGAACCTACTGTTGCCTCAGAGACAGACAAGCACACGTCAATTGCGTTTTGGAGTGAAGCACAGTTGAGGAGGACCTCAAGGGGATGCAAAAATCTTATAATACTAAGAAAAAATGACAAATAACCAACCACTACTGAATTTTTTTGTGATAAAAATTTTACATACTGTACATTTAAATATAAAATCCTAAAGTACATTGACCAACACCATTTTTAGAAGAATTGAAGCAAAAAAAATGTAAACCTCACCCACTAGCACCCACCCAAATCAACCCATTGAACCCTATGTTTGACACATAAAATTTACTCTAATATACTGTGGAGGACTACCGGCTTTCCATGCCGGTCCTCACCCCCAGGCCGCTAGGAGGAGGTCTCCCGACAGCAGGGCCTCATGGACTTTGTAGTATTTTTACACAGCCCTGCTTGGGGGCCACCAGGAGTCGCTGTGGGGGGACTTATGGGCTCTGTCGTGCCTTATGACCCGGAAGTACGTCACGGTCACGTGACAGGAAGAAACGACGTGCTCCCGGGGTGAAGAAAAGGACTGTTTGCCCTGACCCGGAAGGAATAAGGAACTGTGGTCTGTTGGGACAGGAACACCTCCGGGTCAGGGGCTATAATATTGCAGTGCCTCGCTCCAGACAATGAGCTGAGCTGGGTGGTAGGAGGGCAACGCGTCTGGGAGTGGAGGATTGTGATTATTGTTGTAATATTATTGGAGTATTTGGGAGTGGAGAGTGCTTTGTGCACAATTATTATTATAATAAATAATTATTGGACTTTTACCTGGTGTCTGACGTGGTGTCTGAGGGTGCAAGGGTGCGAGCAAGCACTTAATCTGTCACAATACATAGAGTCTCAAAATTAAACATTACAGGTTAAGATTGGGAAAGTTAGTTGTGAAATGCAATGGAGGTATAGTATTAACACCTTGCACAAAGAAATCTTAAACCCAAGTGAGCAAGTGAGCTTTTAACCTCTGCTGTAGCTGCAATGATATCATATTATCTGTATCTCTCTCTCTCTCTCTCTCTCTCTCTCTCTCTCTCTCTCTCTCTCTCTCTCTCACACTCGCTTTCTCTCTCTTTTATTTCAGCCTCAATGCCCCTTCACTACAAGTGCTAATGATGCAACAACGCATCAGATGGTAAGGCATGATAAAGTTAATCCAAAGTTTGAAACCTATTAAAACTAATTAAGTAGAAAAAATGGGGAAATATTACTGAATTTGACATACTTTAGTACTGACGTACATTTCTGAGTAGCAATTTTGTTTTGGTGAAAAAAACTTAACAGTTCTTGTTCCAATAGACCTAATGGACCATAGTAACAACCTTAGTTTTACTTAAAGGATACAATTTACACATCTTTGTTGCTCTCATTTTCTGTTAATTTGTACTAACATTACATTCAATACTAACATTACCTGGTCAAGTATATGAATAACACATTGTAGCTGGCATGTTAGAATGTGTGAAAAGTGTTTAGCATATACATTCTTTATGGATAATGGCCTGGAACTCTAGCGCTGGGTTTTTACATTGATTTTGACAACAGAGTTATAAACTCTCTAATGTTTAAAAAGTAAGAGAAAATGTCTGCATTCGGCATTTGAAAGACAGGAAAAGGGAATTCTTTCCAAAAAGTTTGATGTAGGTCCTAGTGGAATGTATTCAACTCCAGGTGTTCTTCCTTATTCGTGTAGGCCAGTGTGTCCTTCAACTCTTCTATGGTAACAGAGGCACCTAAACAGAAGGCAAATTTAAAGAGTCTAGAAAAGATTTAAAGCATATGATAGAAGAATCTGTCACTTTATAAAAATGTGTTATTGTTATTTAAAAGCTGTTTAATAATTTGCTTTGGCTAATTGGTAATTTTATCTGATTCAGGTTTAATAGAAGTTATAGTAACAAACATCTTATTATAGTGAAGACAGAGGGTCCAGAGCTTACCAGGGTTAACTACAAAAACATCTGGAGCAAGTGAAGGGGCATGATTAATGAAAAAAAAAACAAACTCTAATTTTTCATGTGCATGAGAAAATATTCTATGTTTATGAGATATTTTTGTGTGCTCATAAAATAGTGTTTACGGGAAACATACATATTTTTTGTATACCTTGAGGAACTGGACCCGGACACAGACGAACATCGTTAGTTCACCCAACACACGTTTATTATGTACAATATTTACAAACAGTTCAGTGCACGTCCCAGTGCCTCCAGCACTGATCCCCCAAAGTTCAGGCCTCACGGTCTCTAGATGCCTTTCCTTCTGGCCACCTCCACTCCACTCTCGAGCTCCATCCACTTACACCCGACTCTTGCTGATGACGGAAGGGAGGCGGCCCCTTAAATAGCAACCCGGATAGGCTCCAGCTGCTTTCCCGGCAATCCCCGTGGACACACCCCTGTGTGGCGAAAGTGCCGGCTGCGCACCCGAAAGCCCACCGGGTGTCCCCAGACTTCTTCCGCCCAGCACTTCCTGGTGTGGCGGAAGTGCTGAGGTCCAGGGTTCTTCAGGCACGGACCTCTACAGGGTTGGGCTTCCATGCCGACTACCCATGGCCCCCAACACAACCAGGGCGGTCGCCCCCTTGTGGTCTGGAGGAGGCACAAGCCCTCCTCTGGTCCTCCTGGGCGTATATATATATAAAATTCTACCCATTGCAACAGGAATGCATTTAATTAATCCATTAATGTTAACATCCTGGCTTTAATCCACTAGTGACTTTTTAAATGTACACAGAGACACATAAATTCGGCTATACTTTTAATTTTATACTGTTGAGATTCAAAAGATTTGAGAAAATCTCAAAAACACAAGTTGTTTTTATCTCCAAAATTAATTCAAGTTGGTGCATAAGTGATCAAAAATGTTAGCTATTAAACATTAATTTAGTGAAGCACCATTTGCTGTTACAGGTTTTCAAGTGAGAATAATGGATATAAAAAAAGGTTCCTATTATCAGGTGGGCAGGAGGATGGAAGGTAGAAATCTAGAATACATGGGACCAGTGCTTGGAAAATAAATACACAATCAGTTATGAAGTGAAATTTATTGTGTGGGGAAAAGAATGTGTATTTCCTGTAAGACAAAGGCAAAGTCTTCACAGAACTTACAAAGAGTATGGGTTGAATAAGGAAAGTGCTCTGAGACTATTTGGTTGGATGGGGGGGTCAGGGTTTCTACACACAAACATGATCAGACACAGAAGTGACCAATCTTGTAAGTCACTAATGCAATGAATATTGCCTGTAAATTTCTCCTAACAAGAATAAATGCCCTATTGTAGTAATGAATACAGTTTATAAATATATTTTGAGGTATAATTTGTATTGTACAGAATCTGTTTTCAAGGTTTTGTTATTTGTTTATCGATTTTGAGAAAGTTAGATTTTTTTTATTTCTCATGTCAATGTCAAATTTATTTATATAGCACATTTAAAACAACATAGGAATGCTGCGGTCAAAGTGCTTTACAGTAATAGAATAAAAGCAAAAACATACAATTAACAAAAATAGAAATAAAATAAATGAACATAAATAAAATAAATAATAAATAGAAGTAATGTTACATAATCACAATGATGAAACCATCAGTATTACTGAAGGTCACGGAATGCAAGTGGATAGAAATGAGTCTTTAATCTTGTTTTGAACAGATCAATTGTAGACGACTCCTTTATGTAATGGAGTTCCACAGACGAGGAGCAGCAGCTGTAAAAGCACTGTCCCCCTTAATTTTACAAATGGTACAAGGGACAGCAAAAGACAACTGACCAGAAGATCTAAGCACTCTAGATGGCTAGTGTAAAACACAAATTCGGATAAATAGGCAGGAGCAAGCCGATTTAAAGATTTAAAAACTAGCAAGAAGATTTTAAAATCAATTATAAAACTGACAGGTAGCCAGTGTAAAGAAACTAATATTGAAGAAACAGAATCAGACTTTCTTGCCCCAACCAGAAAGTGAGCTTTCTGGATTTGCTAATCCCAGAATACAGCGAGTTGCAGTAATCAAGGCACAAAAAGATAAAAGCATGAGTAGCTTTCTCAAGAACCCTAGAAGATAAAAAAGGCTTGATCTTACCTAAAAGACAAAGCTGGATAAAGCAACTCTTGACTACAGAATTAACCTGTTTCTCAAAAGAGAGGTTACTGTCAAAGATAACACCAAGATTGCGGACTTGAGGTTTGCAAAAGACAGAGAAGGAGCCGAGAAGTCCAATACCAATTTGGGTTTTAGCTGATGGACCCACCAAAAGCACCTCCATTTTATTTTGATTCAGATAAAAAAAATTATTAGCCATCCAGGATCTTAGTTCAGAAAGACAGTTGTGCAGTTGATTTATTGCAGAGTTGCAGACGGGAATATAAACCTGTGCATCATCAGCATATCAGTGAAAAGAAATGTTATATTTCCTAAAAATAGCTCTAATAGGGTGAAGGTATATAGAGAACAAAATAGGACCCAAAATAGATCCCTGAGGAACACCACATTTAAGAGGAGCAGTAGACGAAAAAGAGGAATTTAAAGTCACTGAAAAGTGTCTACCAGTTAGATATGACCTGAACCAGTTAAGAGCAGCCCCTTTAAGCCAAACAAGATGTTCAAGCCACAACAGCAATATCTCATGGTCAATAGTGTCAAAGGCAGCAGACAGGTCAAGGAGGACAAGGACTGCAGCACCAGTAACAATAGAGATGTCATTGAATACTTTAAGGAGAGCTGTCTCAACGCCATGATAACGCCTAAAGCCAAATTGGTAGATCTCAAATAAATTATTGGAGTTAAGGTAATCAACCAATTGATTTTAAATAATTCTTTCTAATATTTTAGCCAGAAATGGCAATAAGGAAATCGGGAGAAAATTGGCTGAAACTCCAGGATATAATTCTGCCTTTTACTTTAATTTACAGTTTTCCAAAGAGGAGCAATTTATCTGATGAGATAAAAAATAAAATCACCAAGTATGATTTTGAGGGAACATTCAATTAACTATTTAATGTTGTGCAAAAGATTGTTACTATCTTAGAGTAGCAAAACCATTAGAAACAGGGTTTTAAAACCTTTTTATTTCCTTTTACTCTTCAGATCAACAGGAGCCTATGGAAATGGGGAAAATCAGTATAGGTGCTCAAGAAAGACATTGTTGTGTAACATCTGGCTTGTGTTTGTATTGCAGAAAGGATAGACATTTAGGATAGACATTTAGAAGGACATAGACATCTGCCCTAAGCTTCAGAGCCCGCCTCATATTTAGGTTGGCAGGATTATTGTTCATGCTCAAACCTATTTTCTGCTTTAATAGGAAATAAAGAAACTAGAGTTGTTATTGATTCCTGTGTGGCAGAAAATTTTATTAGTTTGGATTTTGTTTAAACTTGGCACAGGGCTTATATTTTCAGTCACTTCTGCATCTTATTTGTAGATGACCTACATTAATTCCATACAGATATTACCAGCAAAATACACCCACAATTATTTATTTTTCCTGTCTCAATAAACATACCCCTGTATTTGTTTGGAAGAATAGGGAATTGGTGGCTTGGAGATCTTAGTGCTTTACAATGTTTTTAAATCCTTGTCTGTCAATCTGTTACACTGCACAACAATTTTTTTGAAAAGTCTGGCTTCCTGAAAAGTTTTTGCTGATTGTGACAGGTACCTACTGGGTATGCAAAAATGTAGTTTTGGTTTTACTGCATAACGTAGGAACTCTGAGAAATAGACATTTATATGTTTACTGACAATAACGTACTTAGTCACATTTCTGTTTTGCATAAGCTATTAAATTCAACAGAATTAAAAGTGTTTTGCTCCTGATTTTATTTTGTATTTAATGTCTGGTGCATCACGTTGCAGTGTCCAACAGTAGTCAGCAAAAAGTGACGGATTCCAGTTGCCCTGGTATCGTTTCTCCATCGTAGCATTGACCTTTCACCATGTTCGTCACTGACAGCACCGAGATTTGTGGGGAAGAAGGCCAAGTGTGAGTGGATGAAATGAATCTTGAGTGACATGTTGCACTTCATTGTGTTGCATGCTTTGAGAAGTTTATCTACCAGCTGAATGTAGTTTGGAGCTCTGTAATTGCCCTGAAAATTGTCAACAACATCTTTGAAGGCTTTCCAGGCAATTCTTTTACAGCCCAACTAACAGATCTTCAAACTGCTTGTCAATCATAGCATGTCTGATCTGGGGGCCAACAAAAATGCCCTCTTTGATCTTGGTTTCAGTTATTCTTGGGAACATCTGTCATAAATAATAAAAACCTTTGCCTTCCATGTTCAGTGCTTTCATGAAATTCTTCATGAGCCCCAGTTTTATGTGAAGAGGAAACAGAAATATCTTTGCCGAGTCGACAAGCGATTCATGTGCCACATTTTTCTGTCCTGGAACTAACTTTTTATGGAATGCCAATATCTGTCGAGAATAGTGCAACTCTTTGGCATGGCTGTCCCATTCACAGATGAAACAACAGTACTTTGTATAGCTGAGCTGCAGTCCTAGTAACAGAGCAACAACTTTAAAATCTCCACAGATATTACAGCTGTACCTGCTATACTGGACGTGCTTCAGCAACAGTTCCATATTCTCATACTGTACATTTCTTTCATGTGTGCTGCATAGCCAACAGATACTGAAGGATAAACATTGTCATTGTGTAGCAGAACAGCTTTCAGGCTTAACACTGATGAATCAATGAAGAGATGCCACTCTTCCGGGTTATGATCACAACCCAAGGCTGAGAACAATCCTTCAATGTCACAATAGAAATGGACTGTCGATTTGTACAAAAAATTTGGTTATATCTTGATGTCAGCCTCGAAACGCAGAAATTTTCGTAACCTGGTCACAGCAAACACCATTCCTGCAGTCTCAAACACAGCAGCTCGGCTTTTGCTTTTGACAGACCCAAATCTCAGACCAAATCATTCAATTCGGACTGTGTTATCAGATGTGGATCGCCTGATGAGCACGGTTCAAAATTCGGATCAATGTCACTGTCAGTACCCTGCATTCCAGTTTCTTCATCTGGTTTGTCTAAGGTCCAATCCTCTGGTAGTTTCGGAATTGGAAGACTGCTGTCATGTGGCATGGGTCTCATTGCTAAAAGCAGATTAGGATATTCAATTGACTTCTTCTTTTTGGCAGAGAAACCAGACACATTAGTCAAACAGAAGTAATAGTCCATCACATGGTCTTTCTGTTCTCGCCATATCATTGGAATAGCAAACAGCATCGTCTTTCGAGTACCTCTGAGCCAGGCTCTCAGACTGACAACACATGTTGCACAGCAAATGTCTTGATCCCCAATTTTGCAGATGAAATACAGATGATGAGCTTTCTTCACAAAAGCAGTTATCCAACGTCTCTTAGGCACAAGTGTATATTCACCACAGATATAGCAGAATGTATTGTGGCTATTATGACATTGACGAAACATATCGCCCGACACCAAAACGTCAATAGCATCAAGTTTACTTACTGTTATATTGTTACAGATACTATACTTTACTATACTGATACTATACATACACACTGACTATCATATTAACCAAATGAGCAGGATCGGTGTATGCAAGCCAACTTTATAGGATGCTGAGACAGCATCAAGCTCGTTCAGACCTGCTCATGCATGCCCAGGATGTCAACTTCCACAGAATTCCATGCCTGGACATGCCCAGGCTGCACAAACCGTTGTTGATAAGTCACTTACGGGAGCGAAAATTTTAGGATACAAATATAAGAAAAAATCATGGCAAAACTGAAACAGTGATGGGTAAATTTTGAAGTGATGCTCATGATCAGCACCCAAAAATCTATAAGAAACACCCAACAGTGTTCAAGAAGCAAAAACCTTGTTGTGCAGTTATTATAAATAACTGCTCTTTCTGGATTCTGCAATGACTTTGAAAATGTTTTTTTCTAAACAAAATTGTCTTCTTGTTCCTACTGATAGATTTTTTGATTGCACTACTGGTTTATTTGATTTTTTTATTCATGATGCATCATTGCCAAAATGATGAATTTATCCTTTATCCCATGCTGAAATGAGGAAAATTTAAGGTATTTTGGCTGAGTTTATTTAACTGTCCAATAGCCCTCTCAGAGATGGATTTTTTTTTGTGTCCAAAAAGGATGGATTACTCCTTTCTTATATTGATTTTAGTGATACAGTATTATCTGGTCCTGAGGCCTCATGCATAAGGCCATGCATAGAATTTACACTAAAACATGGCATACAGACAAAAGTGGAAATGTGCACAAAAAATTCAGATGCACAAAACTGTGCATAAGTCAACTTCCACAAAAAATAATGCTTGTACACATGGCTAATTCCCCACCCAGTCTCCTCCCAGAATTTTGCATATTTTAATATGCAAATCAATATAAATAGCCCTTTCCATTCAGTATTCAGACAACGTAAAAAGCATGTGAAAAAAAGAATTTTAGCGAATGCAAGGTTGAGGCAAGGAAAAACGTACTATTTGTTGGTTTAAGCAGTAGGATAAACAACAAAAGAAAGTCAATCAAGTGACACAGAATGCAGAGACATTAGAAAGTTCAAGTTCAGAAAATTGCACAGTGCCCGAAATTAAAAAGAAGTGGTCAGATATCAAAGTCACTGTAAAAAGTTCAGTTGTTGCACACTGTCTGAGAGTCATATGGAAGCGTATTAGGGTACAGAGAAAGAAAAAAAATAGGGACACAGTGGAAAAAAAGGTCAAATGTCCACTTCAGTCCCATAGTTTATTTTGTCATTAAAGTAGAACGTCGTAAACTTAATCTTAAAATCAGTGTTTATTTTCCTAGATTTTCTCAGATCCCATCATAACTAAAGTGGCACGGTAAGTGTTTCGCATTCTATATGTTCTTCTATGTACTCTCTGTTGTGTGAATCACTATGTACTTCTTAAACAGGCTTTCTCTTATGCCGACAGAACACAGAATACATTACATTTATAATATTACAGCTCTCTGAACAATTTAAATACTAAGATGTATACCTGATATCATTTTCATGATGATAGGAATTAAAGCATGTATTAAACAATGGGGCATGGTGGCGCAGTGGTAGCGACAAACTAGAGCCCTGTCCAGAGATTGTTCCTGCTTCCTGCAAGATGCTTGCTCTGCCGTGCACGACCCTCAATTAAATAATTTCTTGCAACAATTCTTTCTCTTTCAAACATACTAACCCACAATTCCTGTTCTTCCTTTTCCTTCTCTACAGTAAGTAACCAATCGCCACACAATTAGCTTTGTAATAAATGTCAAGTTATATGTAAAGTTACAATGCTGATTCTTCAAAACTTTTAAGGAACATTGAAATATCTTCATTATGCATGTTTAATTATTCCATCCATCTATCCATCCAGGGTCCACCATTTCCCAGCAAGCATACAGCTTGAGGCAGGAACAAGCCCTGAATGGGGCAGCAGCTCATCACTACCACTGAGCCACCGTGTCCTCACATTTTTAATTATTAACAATATACATTATTTAAATGAAGTTAAAAATTTATCTGTAGAAATAAAATAAGTACATACATACTTCATTTCATCTTAAAAATGATATCAAGAGCTCCAAGAAGACAGTGCTTGGAAATCTAAATCGACTTAGAAACCAGTCGTCATCATATGTAAATATGTGCTTTCGAATTGAAATGAATTCCTTTATTGCTATTGTATGGTACAATGCAAATCCTCAACTTATTTTCCTATAAAACTGTAAAATAATAATAATATAATAAACAAATTAAATATACACAATATGAAAGCATGTACATATAGTGCAGATAGTGAAATGGTTCATAAAGTGGCTTAGGTTGTGCAATATTACAACTGTAGCTTTCAATGAGGTAATTGTACTTATAAGTACAAAGAGTTCTACTGGGAGCACTTGATGGATTAATTGAGTGCATTTAGAGCTCTTGGGATGAAACTGTTTCTGAACCACGAGGTCGCTAAAAGAATGGCTCTGAAGCATTTGCCATATACGAGAAGTTCAAAAAGACTGTGCGCATAGCTATGATTCCATACTCAGATGCAGTGGGTTTAAATACTCAGCGGTGCACTGAGGGTAACAACGCTAAAGCAGCTTATGTATTTGGAATAGTTTGGCCATTATATGGTTATAGGTTGATTACAATTAGATGCCTTAAACTAAAAAATGATATGTGGTTAATGTCAGTATAATTGATAAAGTTGCATCAGGGATGTGAATCTAAAAAATAAAGGTAAGCCACCCAGGAACAGTGGCACTGCTTTGACACTGGGTGACACCAGCTTGCAAAACCGAGCCGAAAACTTGCTACTGACATGCCTCCCAGCCTTGACTCTCTAAGAAGACAAGAAAAAACCTCCCGAAAAATCTGAACAATTCCTAGGAAGGGCAGTTCAGAGATAGACTTCCTACCAAGGGGATTGGGCACGCAATGAGTCTCAAAAATGTGGTTAACAGATGAACAGACTGCACACTGGCTGTAACTAGATTTAAATTGAGACACTGTCTATGGAGTAGTGAGGCAGGTGTTTTTAACTATTTCTGCATTATGTTACTTTAAACTATGAAAATTACTAAATAACTAGAAAATTCAAGCCTGATTTTTATTTGTACAAATCCACAAGTAGCAGATCTTTATACCTTGAAAGCTTTCTATGTATTGTGACTAGGGATTAAAAGAAAGGCCTCCATTATTATTGCCTTACTAGTTAGAAGAAACCTTAATTCTCATTCTACTTTCAACAAGTCTGATCCAAAGCACAATGTGAAATCAGAGTGAATCTACTCTATGCAGAAAGAGCCATAGAATACCAGGTGACCATTTTCAGCACAGAGAAATCACAGCATTCCATCTTAGACAAAGTACTTACAAAGTGTGGATTCAAATATTACTAGTTGATTCAAATTATCATCTTGCAATTAAACAGAATGAAAACTATTTTACTGAACAATGTTGTCAAGCATGCATGTCAGTGGATCGCTCTCCAGGCTTATCTGAGGTACATAATACCACTCTGGGATAAGATGGGGTAATGGCGCTAATCATGTCCTCTTTCATTTCTTCACAGAGTCAAGGAGATGCACAGTGAGGGCAGCTGACTCCATCTCTTCTGGCCCCCTACCTATAAATCATGTAGCCACTGGAAGGAGGTGTTACTCTGTGATCAGGACACATCGCAGGATGGAACTCCTATCTCATGGCCTTCACTGAAGGCTAACTGGCTCTGTGTTTTGCTTTTTTGATTTACTATATGTGCTGTACAGAGCTTGTTTTGTTTTCTGTTTTGCCTGGATTAAACAATTGGCATGCCAACATTTATCGTTGTTCATCAAGCAACCACAGTGTATATTCCTTTTTAATAAACAGCTTTGGGTTTACTCGTAAGTTAAATAAAAGTAGTGAATATTTTAAAAGATTGTTAAAACATACAAATAAAAAAAAAGGTTGGACTGAAAGGCAGCACTGAAGCTTTTATTGTATTTATTGCTTGCTCTTTTCCATACAAACAAACTATTTTAACTGTTCTTTCTATCACAATTGTGCCATTGTTAGCTTATTTTAGTTTCACCTTTAAGCAGTAAATGTACAAGAGATCTCTCAGATCTGTCTTAGCATGAACTTATCTTGTATAAAATTAACTAAATGCTGCACCATCCAAGGCCAAACAAATCTCCATAAACATACACCTCTTGTTATTAGTGAGGGTCTCCATTCAAGGCAAACTGGTGTTCTGGTTGGGAAAATTAATGTTTTTTTCTTTTATGGCTGATTTTGGCATACTCAAAAGTCATCTATTAAATACTCTTCTCTTTTTATTTCCAATGAAAAGCAAGCAAAGTATAAAGATTATGTGTACTGTGTAGTAGCATTAGCCTCTGAGATTGTGTGCAGATTTGACAACATTGTCCTTGTAGTCTCTAGTATCAGGGTTAATGTGATAAAATGTGTCAGACAGTTTGTGCACTCAGTGGCACCATGAGTAGAGCAGGGTCCATGGGGGGTTGTCTGTAGTTTCTGATTACAAAATGGCCTTACTGACCTTCCTTCTAAATACCTTTCTGTGACAGAAATGAGTTCAGTGTGTTTGGAAAGTGTAACTCTATGATCTGTTATAAAATGAATGTTAGGGTACCCAAAATGGATGGATAAAAATTATCTGCCTGATAAAATGGTGGTGGCTCTGAGGGTAAGGATTTGCGCTGGTGTCCTGAAGGTTGTTGGCTTGAATCCCCGTTACTGCCAAAACACAGCCCTTGAACAAAGCCCTTAACTTGCAATTGATCCCGCAGTGCTATACAATGGTTGACCTTGCGCTCTGACCCCACGGGATATGTTAAAACCAAAAAATTTCTAATACAAGAAATAGCATAAGGGGAACTAAAAAACAAAAAAATCATATTGATTTATTATGTTGTGATAAGTACCCTTACACCAAAAAAAAAGTATATAGTCAAACCAAAGAATGTCCTAATCAGTGAACACTATATGAATGAATAAATTAGTGACACAGACAGTAATCCAAACAATCTTGTGAAGGATCCTCATTTCAACTTCTTAAACCCACAGTCTAATCTTGGGTCATAGGTAATATAGATGAAACTAAGTTGACTTGTAAACTATGCACTTCATCTGACAAATTTACTCTTCTTCACCTACAACTGTCCAGTACAATGCTAGCAGTACTTCCCTTACACTGACCCTATCTACCCTCATCTAAACCCCAAGTTAAATGCTGTAAACATATGCAATCTGGGCTGCCTGACATCTTTTACATTTTCTTGGTTGTAAGTGTCAGCAATGTTTTTAGTGTGCTATTTATTACCCTGAAATACTATCCACACTTCCAATACAATTTAGAAAGCCAAATAATATTTTGCATCTACAGCAATTTTGGTCTTTAACCACTCAGCCTTGAAAATGAAATGAATTGGACTCAGGAGTTCTACTTTCTGTATTTGGTTTAAAAGTAGTTGTGTTAATAGAAAGCAATGTGTGGGTCTAATTATTATTGTGCATCCAACCACTGTCTTTTGATTTTTTTAACATTAGAATCCCTGAAGCCTACAAAAAAAGTCATTATCCTGGGCCACCTTAAACTCCTTTGCACCTCTCCATCAGTATCTTTGTTTTGCAAATGTGTCAATCAGCACAAGCAGGAAGAAGCCTGCTATTCCATCCTCCACTGACACAGCTGAAGTTCTAACAGCTCGTTATCTGGGTGTGAGGTGCCTGGAGTTTTCCTGGGTAAATAATATATCGTTATTTGGAATACATACATTTCATGTGTGTTTCGTGTCTACAACGATCTGAATAAAATGTGGGATGACAGGAAACGTGAGGCAAGAAATGCTGAACACATAACTAAAACAGAAACTTTTTCCATGTTATAGTAATAATGAAGTCACATGTATAATTTGTGAAGGCATTAGTCCAAATATCAAATAAACACGTGTGCTTTCGTTCAAGAAAATAAACAAAGAAAAAAAAATCATTCAATTTACATGTTGCTCTCAATAAGTTAAAAACCCAAACTCAAATCTCAATCGACAGAAAGTTGATATGTCATTTTGGATGGTGCAGAGGTAAGAATTGCTGCCTTATAACCAAAAGGTTGCGGGATTAAGTCCTGGTGCTCCTCTTGTTTCAGCTGTTCTTATTAGTGTTGCCACAGTGGATTATCTTTTTCCATTTTTACCTGTCCTCTGCATCTTGCTTTGTTAAAACCCCCATCTGCATGTCCTCTTTCACCACATCCAAAAACCTTCTCTTAGGCCTTTCTTTTTTCCTCTTGCCTGGCATCTTAGCATCCTTTTCCCAAAATACCCAGCATCTCTCCTCTGCACATGTTCAAACCAATGTAATCTTCATCTCCAAAACCATCCAACCTGAGCTGACCCTCTAATGTACTCACTTCTAATCCTGTCCATCTTCTTCACACCCTGTACAAATCTTAACATCTTTAACTCTGTCACCTCCAGCTCTGTCTCCTGTTTTTTGGTCAGTTCCACCGTCTCCAACTCATATAACATAACCCATCCTGTAGACCTTCCCTTTCATTCTTGCTGATACATGTTTGTCACAAATTACTCCTGACTCTCTTCTCCACCCTTCACCACCTGAAATGCCCTCTCTTTTTCACCTCTCTTCCATAGTCCCCGTTACTTTGTACTGTTGTTCCCAAGTATTTAAAGTCATCCACCTTTACCAGCTCTACTCCCGGCATCCTCTCCATTCCACTGACCTCCCTCTCATTTACACACATGTATTCTGTCTTGTTTCTACTTCCCTTCATTCCTCTCTTCTCTAGAGTATATCTACACCTGTCCAAGGTCTCCTCAATCTGTTCCGTACTCTCGCTACAGATCACAATGTCATCAGCAAACATCACAGTCCACAGGGATTCCTGTCTAATCGTGTCTGTCAACATTTCCATTACCATTGCAAATAAGAAAGAGCTCATAGCCAATCCCTGATGTAATCCCACCTCCACATTGAATGCATTGGTCACTCCTAACACAAACATCACCACTGTCACACTTCCCTCTTACATATTCTGTACAACTCTTATATACTTCTCTGCCATGCCTGACTTCCTCATACAATACACCAACTCCTCTTGAGGCACCCTGTCATATGCTTTCTCCAGGTCCACAAAGACGCAATTCAACTCCTTCTGGCCTTCTTTATACTTCTCCATCAACACCCTCAGAGCAAAGATCATATCTGTGGTGCACTCTCCTGGCATGAAACCATACTGCTGTTCACTAATCATTGCCTCCTATCTTAAGCTAGCTTCCACTACTCTTTCCCATAACTTCATGCCGTGGCTCATCAATTTTATCCCCCTGTAGTTACAACAGCTCTGTACATCCCCCTTATTCTTAAAAACGGTGCCAATACACTTTCTCCACTCCTCAGGCATCTTCTCACTTTGCAAAATTACATTAAACAATCTGGTTAAACATTCCACTGCCATCTCTCCCAAACACCTGCATGCTTCCACAGGTATGTCATCTGAACCAACGGCCTTTCCATTCTTCATCCTCTTCATAGCTGTCTTTACTTCCTCCTTGCTAATCTTTTGCACTTTCTGATTCACTATTGCCATATCTTCCAACCTTATCTCACTCTTATTCTCTTCATTCATCTGCCTCTCAAAGTTCTTTCCATCTGCTCAACACATTCCTCATTTATGAGTACATTTCCGTCTTTATCCTTTATCACCATAACCTGCTGCACATCTTTTTTCAGCTTGGTCCCTCTGTCTAGCCAATTGGTACAGGTCCTTTTCACTCTCCTTAGTGTCCAACCTCTCATACAACTCATCATACACCTTTTCTTTATCCTTTATCTCTTCACCTTACATCTTATCTTCTCCTACTCTTGTCTACTTTATGCATTTCTCTGACTATCACACTTCTTCACCAAACCTCTTCCTCTGTTTACTCTCTTGTACTTTCCCATTCCACCTCCAAGTTTTCTTTTTCTCCTTCCTATGTCCAGATATCATGCCAAGCAACCATTACTACTTTTGTCACCCTTACTACTTCTGCTGTAGCTGTTCAGCTATTTGGCAACTCTTCATTGCCTCCCAGTGCCTTTCTTACCTCCTCCCTGAACTCAACCTTGCAGTCTTCCTTTTTCAACTTCCACTATTTGATCCTTGGCTCTGCCTTCACTCTCCTCTTCTTGATCTTCAATGTCATTCTATAGACCATCATCCTATGCTACCTAACTACACTTTCCCCTGCCACCACTTTGCAGTCTTCAGTCTCCTTCACATTAACCCTTCTTCATAGGATATAATGTACCTGTGTGCATCTTGCTCCTCTATTGTCACCCTATGTTCCTTCCTATATTTATAATATGTATTCAGCACAGCCATGCCCATCCTTTTCGCAAAATCCACTATCCACTGACCTTTTTAATTCCTTTCCTTGACACCATGCCTACCCATCACCTCCTCATCCGCTTGTTTCCCTTCACCAACATGTCCATTGAAATCCATTCCAATCACCAGTCTCTGCCCCTTGGGTACACTGTCCATCACTTCATCCAGCTCACTCCAGAAATCTTCTTTTTCATCCATTGCACACCCAACTTGCAGGGCATATGCACTAACAACATTCATTATCACATTTTCATTTCCAGCTTCATAATCGTCACTCTGTCTGACACTCTTTTCACCTCCAAAACACTCTTGACATACTGTTCCTTCAGAATAACCCCTACCCCATTTCTCCTCCCATCCACACCATAATTGAACAAATTGAATCCACATCCGATCCACCTAGCCTTACTCCCCTTCCAATTAGTCTCTTGCGCGCACAATGTATCAACCTTCCTTCTCCCCATCACACCAGCTAATTCTCCTCCCTTATCAGTCATACTGCCAACATTCAAAGTTCCTACCCTCAGTTCCACTCTCTTTACCTCTGCTCTTGCCTCCGGACATGTTTCCCCTCTCTTCTTCTCCTTCTTCAGCCAACAGTAACCCAATTTCCACTAGCTAACATTACTTGTGGTGGCCATTGTTAACATGGACCTCAACCTATAAAGTGTGGAAATCTCTATTGTTGTCCGCATATTGATCTGTCAAAATTTTATAAAAGATGCCCTTCCTAACGTAACCCTCCCCATTTATCTGAGCTTGGGACCAGCACGAAGAAACACACTGGGTTGTGCATCCCCTGTGGCTGTGTTATATACATTATAAAGTACCTAAAGTGAATAAAGGTTGTTGAGGTATAATTGACAATTTTCAATTAACCCTTCTAAACCAAATTTTTTGAAGGTTAAGAAAAATATAATTGTTTTCCTTTTTGTGAAAAATCCAAAAATCAAATTCCAATATTTAAAAATGTCATATCTTTATTTGCCTGTTGCATGTAAATTCCAATGAAAATCAAATTTGAATGATTATATTTTTCTACCCAAAACTAGTCATATTGGATTGTACCAATAAAAAATACACTATCACCATTACTAGTAGCACAGTAGTAATATAACGTTGAGGATCATTTTAAATTAATATAAAGCAAAGGCCATGGATGTCAACTTTTATAAACATTGAGAGTAATCTACAATATAATCTACAACATAATATGTATTCAGTTAGCCTGCATTCAACAGCCTACCACTGAAACATTTTCTAGTTGAGTTTAGAGATTTATTTGTATCAAAATATTTAGTATATCATAGAAACATTTTTTATTTAAGCTAAGAATTAAAAACTCTGAGGTGTGTAAGGAACCTTGTTTAAGATATGCAAGGGGTAAATGTTTTGACTACTTTTGAGAGGCATTGTATGCTACAATAGAGGTTTTTTCCATTATAAGAAAAATGTTTATTTATATTGCTTCCCTTCACATAAAACAAAAACAGCCATTATAACAATAACAAATAAAATGTCATCAGTAATAATAATAATCCTTTAGTTCGAGTAGTACACAGACCTGGCAAAATAAAAAGAATGAGCAACACAAACGTGTTGAACGTGACCCAGACACAGATAGATGGACAACGGTTTAGCACCCAACACACTCATATTTATTAATAATATTTACAATAAAGTTCAGTGCACAACCCAGTGCCTCCAACACCGATCCCCCAAAGTCCAGGCCTCACAGTCTCCAGTGCCTTCCTTCTAGCTGCCTCCACTCCTCTCTCTCAGCTCCGTCCTCTTCCACCCAACTCTTGCTTCTGAATGAAGGGAGGTGGCCCCTTATATGCCAGTCTGGATAGGCTCAAGGCTGCTTCCGGGCAGTCCTCCGCGGACACACCCCTGTGTGGCAGAAGTGCCGGCTGCACTCCCGGAAGCCCTCCAGGTGTCCTCAGTCTTCTTCCCCCCAGCACTTCCTGGTGTGGCGGAAGTGCTGAGGTCCAGGGTTCTTCAGGCACCGGGGTGCCCCATGGCAGTGACCACGGGCCCCTACAAGGTTGGGCTTCCAAGCCCTCTACCCGTGCCCCCCAACACAAACAGGGCGGTTGCCCCCTTGTGGTCTGGAGGAGGCGCAAACCCACCGCTCCTCCTGAGCGTCCCAGCTGGGTACCACCCCCAGCCGCCTGCCACAATAAATTGACATTTCTATGTATTTGTTAATATAACACCACAACCCAACAGTAGTATCACACATTATTTAAGCCTCTCAAGCTTTTAAAGTTATGTCTCTATATATCAGGGGTCCTCAACGACCGAGCCGCGTGGAGCATTTTGTGCCGGGCCGCACCAAACGGATAAGAAGGCTTTTTTATTTTGGAAAACACTTCCATCTATGGCTCATAGGTGCAGATGAGGCAACGCAATTGGTGAATAGTTTATATATTGCGCAATTCATTATCTTTCGTTACACGCCTCGGCACCCTCTCCCAATCCAGTCCGCGGAAAAAATTACCCAAATTAAAAAGGTCTTAAGTCACAAAAAGGTTGGGTAATTTTAACCCACAAGCTAGCAAAAATGAGTAAAAAACAAACGTCTTTGGAGAGCTTCTTTGGAAAGGGGAAAAGGCCCAATGAGGAGATAGAAGAAGAGCCTTCGACTTCCAAGAAAAAGAAAGCTGCATTTAATAGACAATATCAGGATTCCTACTTAAAATACTGGTTTATCGCTACAGGTTATTCTTACGCACCAAGCCCACTCTACATAATATGTGGTGACAATGCTAGCAAATGAGGCTATGAAGCCTTCAAAACTGCTTTGGCACCTAGAGGTCAAGCACCCTGCATTAAAAGACAAGCCTTTGCAATTTTTTGAAAGGAGAAAACATGAACAAGATGAACAGAGGCAACTGCTAATGGTCACCACCTCAACAAATGCGAGTGCACTGAAAGCTTCATACCTAGTGGCTAACCGCATTGCTAAGTTGAAAAAACCTTTTACTATAGGTGAGGAATTAATCCTGCCCGCTGCTAAGGACATTTGCCATGAACTACTAAGAGAGGCTGCTGTTAAAAAGATACCACAGGTTCCTCTTTCGGCAAGCACCGTCACTAGGTGAATTGAGGATATAGCAGAGGACATTGAGACACAGTTGTTGGAGAGGATTAATAAGTCACCTTGGTATGCAATTCAGGTTGATGAGTCTACTGATATTGACAACAAGGCAATACTACTTGTTTATGTGCGATATATATATCAGGAGGATGTGCATGAGGACATGTTATGTGCACTGTCACTGCCAAGCACCACCACTGGCGCAGAACTATTTAAATCATTAAATGATTACATATCAGGAAAGCTGGATGGGTCCATATGCATGGACGGAGCTGCTGCCATGACTGGACGGATTTCTGCTTTAATTGCTCGGGTTAAGGAGGTTGCACCTGAATGTGAGTCTACGCACTGTGTCATTCACAGGGAAATGTTGGCTTGCCGAAAAATGTTACCTGAACTTATCAGCGTATTGAACGATGTCATTAAAGTCATTAACTACATCAAAGCAAATGCCCTAAACTTGCCTCTGTTCGAGCAGCTTTGTGATGAGATGGATGGAGAGCACAAACACCTTCTCTTACACATAGAAGTAAGATAGCTATCTAAAGGGAGATAGTTGGCCAGAGTTTTTTAATTATGAGAGCCACTCCGGAGATTTCTTTCAGAAGAAAAGCCACAGCTGGCAGAACATTGCAGTGACATGAACTGGGTCACAAGACTCGCTTACTTGTGCGACATATTCAATCTGCTTAATAAACTCAATATGTCACTTCAGGGGAAAATGACAACTGTCTTCAAGTTGGCAGACAAAGTAGCTGCATTCAAAGCCAAACTTGAATTGTGGGGACGCCTAGTGAACAGAGAGATATTTGACATGTTTCAAACATTAGCAGTAGTTTTGGAAGAAACTGAGCCCGATTCAACATTATCACAGCTCATGCATGACCACCTGTCTCTGCTTTTAAAAGAGTTCAAGCAGTACTTTCCAACCACAAAAGACCCCCGAACTTCGAAAGAATGGATACGTGACCCATTTGTGAACAAACCAGATGAATTGAGCCTGTCCGTGCAAGAAGAAAATCAACTACTAGAGATTGCAAATGACAGTGGCCTTAAAAGTATGTTTCAAACAACAACTCTGCCGGCGTTCTGGATTAAGATCAAGGCAGAATTTCCAGAGATCGCCAAAAAAGCACTGAATGCCTTGCTTCCGTTTCCAACAACCTATCTTTGTGAAGAGGGATTTTCTGCAGTGACAGCGACCAAAACCAAATTACGGAGTAGACTAGACATAAGTAACACACTTCGGGTCACATTGTCTCCCATTACCCCCAGATGGGACCAGCTCATAAAAGGGAAACAAACTCAGGGCTCCCACTAATTCTGAGGGATGATGAGATGTATTTTTACGCACTTTGTTTTTAGTTGTTTCGATACCGATCCGTGAAAATATCGAGATTTAATCATGCCCACAGTCCACTCACCTCTCATTCGTGTGAATGCTATTGACAGACACAGTTCCTGTGCTCTCAGATCTTATAAATTTTAATGTTTTCCTCATTTTAATACAAGACATACAATCTGTTTCCTTCGATGTAGTCCTTTTCTGGACAATAACTTTATACGTTCTAGATGAAACGTTAAGTGAAGAAAAAAGGGCAGCATGTTGAAAAGAGGCCCAAAAGCTTTGGAGAGAAAAGAATTAAAAAAAGAACAATAATAATCTAAATGCAAATTCGGAAGATACGTAAAGTTATAATCAGCCACACCATGTGGAATTGAAAATCAAACAGGTCCAAGCAGGGACGGAAATAAAAGACATGCAGAGCAGGTTAGAGATTGTGAAAGTACTAAAATGTTAAAGTCTCAAAAAACTCTCATTAGTGCTAACAAATAGAAATTATTACTCGGTTAAATAATGGAACAGCGAAAAGAGATCGAATATATAGACATAGGTGATATGACAGAAGTATGTAGATATTGTTTGGCTTTAAAGTTTAAGTCGGAGACTTGTAGATTGTATAATTTGTGTTGCCATCAAGAAAAAGTAGCGCTTCTTCCTAATGAAGAGGCATATCCGCGAGAAGTAAAAGATTTATTTGGTGAAAGTGAAATCCACAAACACTACAGGCAAAATAAACAAATTTATCTGAAAATCAAAGACAAAGAAGTTTTCATGGATTTCTATTTGAATCCGAAAGATCATGCTCGCATACAGGGGGTCCACGGGTTACGACACAATTCCGTTCCTACAACAGTGATGTAACCAGAATTTTGGTGCCAGCTGAAACACACCTTAGCCTAAATCACTTACCTATCCTAACACATTTAAAAAATCATAATCTAGAACATAAAAATACAACTAAGTCACAGAAAAAGGAAAAGGACATAAATATACTGTACTGTAGTAACTGAAAAAATGACAAAAAATGAGTGTAAAAAAATTCCTTACCTTTATTTCTTCTGATCTCTTTACAAGGTCTAATTTCATTTCCATCATGATGGCAATACTCTTCTTCAAAGCACCACCATCTGAAGCCTCTGACTTTCATTTAGGAGCCATGGTAAGGGCCAAAAACTTGGCAAACAAAGCAACACAAACTGAACACTTGTGCGACACGCAACCAAACTAGTTTGCCAACTCACTCACTCAAACGCCATGTACTTCCGTTGCATGCAACCAAACTAGTTTGCCCATGTAGTCTGTAAGTACGACGCTAACAGCACAAGCTGAAACACTCACATCTCAAGTTTTTATGGGAGTTAGCATTGTAAACTTGAAACATTGTATGTTGAGACGTCATAACTTGAGGACCCCCTGTATATAATAAACCAACATGTGATGAATGGTCAGCGATAATAGTTTCGAAATACAGAGATATTTGATATTCATGTTTATCCAAAAGCACAGCACAATTTGTTGCAAGTGGCAGATCCGGTAAACATATAGCACATAGGGCCTGCATGAAGTTTGACGAGCAAGCAAGCACCCTAATCTTCATTAAGGAAATGCTAGATGGAGATCCCATCTTAACAGCACCTGGAAAACAATGTTCTATATTGAACAACAACAACAATTTATTCTTGTATATCCAAAAATCATACTGTACAAGGAATATCTCAATGGGCTTTTACAGGCCTTATTTTTTGACAGTCCCCCAGCTTTGACTATCTAAGAAGATAAGAAAAAACTACTAAAAACATTTTTTAAAAAGAATGGAAGAAATGGGAAGAACTATTATTACTACTCAAAGCTTCATGATGCTCCAACAATGATGGACGGATTAAAAGGCAGAAGTCTACGTGACCATCATCATCATCAAGCCCTTCCGTGAGAATCCTAAATCCAAAGAGGACTGTTTCATTTATGTTAGGTAGAATGCCCAGAGGGGACTGGGCGGTCTCATGGTCTGGAATCCCTACAGATTTTATTTTTTCTCCAGGCGTCTGGAGTTTTTTTTGTTTTTTCTGTCCCCCCTGGCCATTGAACCTTACTCTTATTCGATGTTAATTAATGTTGATTTATTTTGTTTTATAATTGTGTCTTTCATTTTTCTATTCTTTAATATGTAAAGCACTTTGAGCTACTGTTTGTATGAAAATGTGCTATATAAATAAATGTTGTTGTTGTTGATACATTGACTCCAGGTAGGCATGAAATGGGTGCCAAAAGACAGAGAAAATACAATGCACAAAATTGAACACAAGTCATCCTCTTCACAGAGCTGGCCAGTCTACCATTGCCACCTCAGAAACACAATACAATGCTGCAAGAATAGATTATACCACTTATTAAATACAGAACTATGACATATGAGGGTACATATTTGTTCAAATGCATTAAAAACAAAGTAGAAACTAATCCACATAAATGAAAACAACAACATCTGTCCATCAACCATGTGTATTACCATAGCCAGATTATAGAAATGAGTCAGATAAGCCAGACACAGTCAGAGTCCTAGAGACCTTAACTAGCTACCTCCCTTTAACTAGCCATTCTACAACTGTGTCAGTGCTGGGTCAGCAAATCTGCTGAAAGAACCCATCTACCCCATTATTCCAGTGCTCTTTTATCTAAGATAACTTTTCCATGGCAGTCAAAAAACACAAAATAGAGCAAATGAAATCCTCTTCACAGAACTACATGGCCAGTTTATCATTGCCACCTCAGAAATACAAAAGTACAAAATACTTTGTCTTTTCACAGCACTCCTCACCAAATGCAGCTCTTAAGAAAAAATGCAAGAATAGATTATACCACTAAATACAGAACTGTGACATATAAGGATACAGATTTGCTAAAATACATCAAAAACTAAATATAAATTAATTAACATAAAAACAATATCTGTACATTAGTACATTAGGCTCTATCCTGGGTCCGCTGTTATTCTCAATCTATATGCTTCCGTTAGGTCAGATTATCTCAGGTTACAATGTGAGCTACCACAGCTATGCTGATGACACACAGCTGTAGTTATCTATAGCACCTGATGACTCCGACTCTTTCGATACACTAACACAATGTCTTACTGGTATTTCTGAATGGATGAATAGTAATTTTCTCAAACTAAATAAAGAGAAAACTGAAATTTTGGTAATTGGCAATAATGGATTCAGCGAGGTTATCAGAAATAAACTTAATGCACTAGGATTAAAAGTTAAGACGGAAGTAAAAAATTTAGGGGTAACCGTTGACTGTAATCTGAATTTTAAATCGCATATTCATCAGACCACTAGGACAGCATTTTTTCATTTAAGAAACATAGCTAAAGTTAGACCTCTTATATCATTGAAAGATGCTGAGAAATTAATTCACGCTTTTGTTTTCAGTAGACTAGATTACTGTAACGCACTCCTCTCAGGACTACCCAAAAAAGACATAAATCACTTGCAACGAGTGCAGAATGCAGCTGCTAGAATCCTAACTAGGAAAAGAAAATCTGAACACATTTCTCCAGTTTTGATGTCACTACACTGGTTGCCTGTGTCATTCAGGATTGACTTTAAAATACTGCTTATGGTTTATAAAGCCTTAAATAATCTCGCTCCATCTTATATATCGGAATGCCTGACACGTTATATTCCAAATCGTAACCTTAGATCTTCAAATGAGTGTCTCCTTATAATTCCAAAAGCTAAACTTAAAAGAAGTGGTGAGGCGGCCTTCTGCTGCTATGCACCTAAAATCTGGAATAGCCTGCCGATAGGAATTCGCCAGGCAAATACAGTAGAGCACTTTAAAACACTGCTGAAAACACATTACTTTAACATGGCCTTTTATAACTTCACTTTAACTTAATCCTGATACTCTGTATGTTCAATTCTTCATAATAACTATTCATGGTGGCTCTAAAATCCGTACTGACCCCTACTCTCTCTTCTGTTTCTTTTTCCGGTTTCTTTGTGGTGGCGGCCTGCGCCACCACCACCTCCTCAAAGCATCATGATGCACCAACATTGATGGACTGAAAGCCAGAAGTCTACGTGACCATCATCATCAGGTCCTTCCATGAAAATATGATGATTTATGTTAGGTAGAATGCCCAGAGGGGACTGGGCGGTCTCTTGGTCTGGAACCCCTACAGATTTTATTTTTTCTCCAGCTTTTGGAGTTTTTTTTGTTTTTTCTGTCCACCCTGGCCATCGGACCTTACTCTTATTCTATGTTAATTAATGTTGGCTTATGTTTATTTATTTTTATTGTGTCTTCTATTTTTCTATTCATTTTGTAAAGCACTTTGAGCTACATTTTTTTTGTATGAATATGTGCTATATAAATAAATGTTGATTGATTGATTGATTGATTAGTTAGTTAGAGAGCCATGGCCAGATTGTAGAAAAGGAGTCAGAGACAAGCCAGACACAGTCAGAATCCTGGATGCCTCGGCCAATTAGCCTCTCCACTATTGGCCATTCTACAGCTGAGCCAGTGCTAGGGTGACCAATCTGATGAAAGGACCCTTCTTCCTGATGATTCCAGATCTCCTTTATTTGAGATGACGTTTCCCTAGACAGGCAAACAACTTTGCAGTTGAGCAGCTGCACCAAGTGCCACACGAGGATGTTGACAAGAGAAGCAGATTTGAAGAGGATTAGTTGTAGTTTATAAATATTGTTTTACTTATATTTTAGTACTAATGACTAACAACATAGATGTAGTATGCAAAACAAATCAGCAGCCCCAGTCAGTGTATGATATTTTGAAGTAGTGAGTCTTCAGCCTGGATTCAAAAGGTGAATCTTTAGTATATTAGTAGACAGACCATTCCTCAACTTCAGGGTCCTGTAACTAAACACTCAACCTTCCACAGTTATTATTCCTTGGAATCATAAGCAGAATCGCATTCTGAGATCTTAATGTTTACTCTGGTTTGTAAGTAAATTCAGAACCATAATCAGGGCCTTGGCCATTTAAGACTTTATGTGTTAAAAGGAACATTTTGAAATCTGCCCTAAACATAACTGGGAATCAGTTTGAGGACTTGATAACTGGAGTTTCTGTGTTTGTACTTTCCGGTTCTTGTAATAATTCTTTCACTCTGAATTAACTGAAAACATTCTATTCAGCTATTCTATTATATCTATACTAATAAAAGGCAAAGCCCTCACTGACTCACTCACTCACTCACTCACTCACATATGGTACATTTCCGGCGCCGCATCCGAGTGGCAGCCTTTCCAGCAGCTCCGTGTATGACTTTATCTTTTTACCTTTTTATCTATTTTTTTTTTCTCTATTTCTGTATTTCACTGATCACTTCTACAACTTTCTTTTATGTGGAATCGCTCCCTGGACAGTTTTTACTATTTTTACTACTTGACATGAATTTTTACAATCTGAGACTTGCCTATTCATGTAGTCAGCTTAAAGCACTGAGAAGAAATGCTTATGCGGTGTGGTTCCTTATTTACCTGACGAGGTAAGAAGACGATATCGGGGCAGCCGAGCCGGCGCAAAGATAAAAGATAAGATTAAATCGAGACAACTTGAGAGAAAATGGCGTTATAAACCGTCGGTGCCTTCTGTGATCCTGGGAAATGTGAACTCACTACCAAATAAGATCGACGAACTGGCTGTGCTGGTGAAAAATGTCAGAACCTACAGAGAATGCAGCTTGCTGTGTTTTAGTGAAACGTGGCTAACAACTACCATCCCAGATGCTAACGTGGAGCTACCCGGGTTTAGCACAGTTAGAGCGGACAGAGACGGGAAGAAGAAAGGAGGAGGACTCGCTCTCTATGTCAATACAAAGTGGTGCAACTCAGGACATGTAAACGTTAAAATCGGTAAAACGTTGAAAACGTTAAAATCTCCAATTGCTATTACTTGCTCGGAGAGTTCGGACACGTGATTGTTGTTATTGTTTACATCCCCCCTTAAGCGAACGCGGAGATAGCAGTGACATCATCCATTCCGCAGTTGCTAAGTTACAAACGCAGCACCCTGAGGCACTTGTGCTAATCGCTGGAGACTTTAACCATGTAACGCTGGACAAAACATTACCTGCCTTCTCCCAGTATGTGGATTGTAACACTCGGGGAAACAGGACTATCGACCTACTGTATGCAAACGTTAAAGACGCATACAGCCACCCGCTGCCTGCGCTTGGGAAAGCAGATCATAACCTGGTTCTGCTTCAGCCTCAATACAAACCAAGAGTGAGGGAACTACCTACAACCACACGCTCATTCAGGAAGTGGTCCCTGGAGGCAGAGCAGGCTCTGAGAGACTGCTTTGGAACTACAGACTGGGATATATTGCTGGGGTCACATAGTGAGAACATTGAAGAGGCTGTTGAATGCACAACTGATTACATCAACTTCTGTATGGACATTGTAGTTCCAGTAAGAACAGTATGCTGCTATGCTAACAACAAGCCATGGATTACAAGTGACATCAAGGGCCTTTTGAACCAGAAGAAAAGGGCTTTTAAAGGTGGTGATCAGCATGAGCTCAAGCGTGCAGAAGGAACTCGAGTCCAGCTCAGGGAGGAAAGAGCAGTACAGGAGAAAGCTGGAGCAGAAGTTGCAGAACAACAGCATGAAGGAAGTGTGGGATGGGATGAAGATTATCACTGGCTGCAGCTCAAGCGAGGTGCCACCATCGAGAGAGACGTGGAGAGAGCAAACAAAATGAACAACTTCTTTAATAGGTTTGATCACTAACCCACTCTCACCTGGAGTACTGCATCCTCCAACCATCCTTCTGCTGATACCAGCATAGGTGAGACATCCCCACCCACAATTACAGCAGCCCAGTGAGCAGAGAGCTGAAAGACTTTGTGCCAGCAAAGCAGCGGGTCCAGATGGTGTATCGCCATGACTGCTGAAGGCCTGTGCGTTGGAACTGGGGAGTCCTCTACAGCATCTTCAACATGAGCCTGGAACAGGGGAGAGTCCCAAGGCTTTGGAAAACATCTTGTATCACCCCTGTCCCAAAGGTATCACGTCCTAGTGAGCTGAATGACTTCCGGCCTGTTGCTCTGACGTCACATCTGATGAAGACCATGGAGCGGCTGCTGCTTCACCACCTGAGGCCACAGGTCCGCCACGCCCTCGACCCTCTGCAGTTGCATACCAGGAGAAGGTGGGAGCGGAGGATGCCATCATCTATATGCTACACGATCCCTCTCCCACCTGGACAGAGGCAGTGGTGCTGTAAGAATTATGTTTTGGACTTCTCTAGCGCCTTCAACACCATCCAACCTCTGCTCCTTAGAGACAAGCTGACTGAGATGGGAGTAGACTCACACCTGGTGGCATGGATTGTGGACTATCTTACAGACAGACCTCAATATGTGTGTCTTGGGAACTGCAGGTCTGACATTGTGTTCAGCAATACAGGGGCGCCGCAGGGGACTGTACTTTCTCCGGTCCTGTTCAATCTATATACATCAGACTTCCAATATGACTCGAGTCCTGCCACGTGCAAAAGTTCGCTGATGACACTGCTATTGTGGGCTGCATCAGGAGTGGGCAGGAGGAGGAGTACAGGAAGCTAATCAAAGACTTTGTTAAATGGTGCGACTCAAACCACTTACACCTTAACACCAGCAAGACCAAGGAGCTGGTGGTGGATTTTAGGAGGCCCAGGCCCCTCATGGACCCTGTGATCATCAGAGGTGACTGTGTGCAGAGGGTGCAGACCTATAAATATCTGGGAGTGCAGCTGGATGACAAATTGGACTGGACTGCCAATACTGATGCTCTATGTAAGAAAGGTCAGAGCAGACTATACTTTCTGAGAAGGTTGGCATCCTTCAACATCTGCAATAAGATGCTGCAGATGTTCTACCAGACGGTTGTGGCAAGTGCCCTCTTCTACGCGGTGGTGTGCTGGGGAGGCAGCATAAAGATGAAAGACACCTCACGCCTGGACAAACTTGTTAAGAAGGCAGGCTCTATTGTAGGAGTAAAGTTAGACAGTTTAACATCTGTGGCAGAGCAATGGGCACTAAGCAAACTCCTGTCAATCATGAAGAATCCACTGCATCCACTGAACAGTGTCATTTCCAGGCAGAGGAGTAGCTTCAGTGACAGACTTTTGTCACTGTCCTGCTCCACTGACAGACTGAGGAGATCGTTCCTCCCCCACACTATGCAACTCTTCAATTCCACCCGGGGGAGTAAATGCTAACATCACTCAAAGTTATTGTCTGTTTTTTTATGTTTATTTTCATTTTTTCATTTTTATTACTATTTAATTTAATGTTGTGTTTTTTGGTTTTTTTTGTATCCAGTATACTGCTGCTGGATTATGTGAATTTCCCTTGGGATTAATAAAGTATCTATCTATCTATCTATCTATCTATCTATCTATCTATCTATCTATCTATCTATCTATCTATCTATCTATCTATCTATCTATCTATCTCACTCACTCACTCACTGACTCACTCACTCATCACTAATTCTCCAACTTCCCGTGTAGGTGTAAGGCTGAAATTTGGCAGGCTCATTCCTTACAGCTTACTTACAAAAGTTAAGCAGGTTTCATTTCGAAATTCTAAGCGTAACAGTCATAACTGGAACCTACTTTCGACCATATATATGGCCATAGCCGGCGGCTCGGTCGCCGTGTGAGGCGGAGTTACGTGGGAGGCGTGATGATGCAGGACGCAAGTACGTAGAGAACAAGGAAGAGCTCCAAAGAGCGCTGAACAAAAAAACGCATTACACAATTGAGAAGGCAGCAAAAGAATATGAAGCAAGTGACGCATAGAAGCATATTCATGAGTGCAGCTACTTCGGAAACAATGCACGGTGTTAACCTAAAGTTTAAATTAAGTTCATAGACAGGCTGCCGCTGGTGTTTGTCATGCCCACGACGCATACCATATTCGCGAGATACAAGTTTAGTGAGAAGACGCAGGGTTTAAACGAGACTTCTGATCACTTTGTAACAGAGTTTAAATTGCTGGTATGCCAGGTCTGAGCTAACATTAAATAAGGCCGTGGACATCGCGAGATCGCCTGAGATAGCACAAGTACAGCTGAGACAGCTTCGATGCATGTACTCCGAGCGGCTAACGTGAACTGATTTTACAGGCCTGGGAAAGGTTAAATTAAGTTCATACACACGTTACCGCTAAATATTCGCAGGCAAATACAACAACAACAACAACAACATTTATTTATATAGCACATTTTCATACAAAAAAATGTAGCTCAAAGTGCTTTACATAATGAAGAATAGAAAAATAAGAGACACAGTAAGAAAATAAAATAAGTCAACATTAATTAACATAGAATAAGAGTAAGGTCCAATGGCCAGGGGGGACAGAAAAAACAGAAAAAAAAAAACTCCAGACAGACAGAGAAAAAAAATAAATCCACAACTTAATACTGGTAATGCCTGTTAAACATCTTAGATTCACGAGTACCGATTTGGGTAGTGAGAACTTCGATGAATGAAACCTGTTATCTTTACAACGGTTGACAAACACGGAATATAACTTGAACACAACTCATCCTCCAAATATGAACCTGATTTAAAGAAATAATGATAATCAATTCCTTGCTGACAGCAACACTCATAACAGTGACAAAACTATTAAATTGGTATATATATATATATATATATATAGTCCTGCAGTGGGTTGGCACCCTGCTCAGGATTGGTTCCTGCCTTGTGCTCTGTGTTGGCTGGGATTGGCTCCAGCAGACCCCTGTGACCCTGTATTCGGATTCAGCGGGTTAGAAAATGGATGGTTGGATGGATGGATATATATATATAGATATTAGTGGTGGGAATTTAACGCATTAATTGCGATTAATTAATTTGAAAAAAATAACGAGTTAAAAAAAATAACGCATTTAATCACACTTTGCATTCCAAGCAAAGGGGAACTTTTGTCAATGCATGATTTCCTGGTACACCGATTACATTGATGCACACATCAGACCTACAAAAATGCAATAGTCGAAAGACTGATCGGAGGCAAATTTCATTTCAAAAGATTACTCGACGGAAGCCTTGATAAAAGCATGGTTTTGTGCAAACTGTGCAAAAAGGAGTTTGCATACCACCGAAGCACTTCAACCTTATGGTACCATCTAAATTCAAAACATGTTACAGAGAGCACGTGCCGAAAGACTATTTCAAGTAAAATTCAACAACTTTATGACACTGAAAAGCAAGCAAAATTAGATGCATTACAGAAAGCAGACTTTGTGGCTCTTACTGGGGATCATTGGACTTCCGTGACCGTTAGTATTTCTAATAACATCTAATTACAAAATGTTTAATGATCACACTGTTTTAGCCTAATGTACAAAATAATTTTGGCTAAGGTTACTCAGAGTTTAAAGGTGGAGCTGGTCAAATTACCTTTTATGTTTCTGCCTTATTTTTTTAAGAAGAAAAACTGCACTTTATGTAGAAATTTTTATTCTTATTATTTAAAGACAATACCATTCTGAAAATGTACTTAAAGTACTTAAAATACCACTTTATTTTTAAGTCTGCCAATTTTAGCCAGGGATGATATTTTTGTTTCTGTTTTGAATTGAAATGCAGTTTAAATGCATTTTTTTTTCCAGAAATTAAAACAGCTTGAGTTTACAATATTCATGTCCATGTCTATTACTTGATTCTGTTGCCCACTAAAACCCTTTTAAATTAAAAAAAAACTGTGTGTGTGTATATTAATATATATATATATATATATATATATATATATATATATATATATATATATGTGGGTGTGTGTGTATATATATATATGTGTATATGAGACACAAGAGGTCGTGGAAAGAAGAAGGATTTTTATTCAAACACAGCAAACAAACATTTGTCTCTTCAAACTTGCTCCTTGACAGAGATGACAGTTTCGTTTATCAATTAAAAGGGTAGCGAAAGTTCCTTCTTCTTCAAATGAATACGCGTCAGGAGCAGAAGCAGTCTGAGAGAGAGAGAAAGCAAAACAAATCAATACCAAAACTGTCAGGTGCTGCGCAAAGCTTTTTAGGTCGGCGGAGTATTGCGCAAGGCTTGTATTACGCATATTAGCGCAAGGGTAAGGAGCAATGTGAGAGTAGCCAGTGTTTCAGGGGTTGTGGTTTTCCCAGGGGCGTCTGTCTCTTTTTGGGGAGGGAGCAGCGCTCCAGCTCACAATATATATATATATATATTTTGTGGACGCTGGCCCGGACACAGACAGACGAACATCGTTGTTGCACCCAACACACTGTTTATTTACAACTATTTTACAAATTACATGCACCATAAACCCCAGTGCCTCCAGCACCGATTCCCCCAATGTCCAGGCCACACAGTTTTACTGCCTTTCTCCTGGCCACTTCTAGTCCTCCCTCCAGCTCTGTCCTCTTCCACCCGACTTCTGCCAATAACTGGAGGGAGGCGGCCCCTTAAATGGGAACCCGGATGGACTCCAGCTGCTTCCCGGCATTTGTCCAAAGCCATACCCCAGTGTAGCAAGAGTGCCGTCTGCGCACCCGGAAGCCGTACGGGTGTCCCCTGTCGTCTTCTCCCCAGCACATCCTGGTTTGGCGGAAGTGCTGGGCTCCCGGGATATTCAGACACTGGGGCGCCGCCTGGCGGTGGCCACGGGTCCCTACAGAGCTGGGCTTCCAAGCCCTTCACCCGAGGCCCCCAACATAACCAGGGCGGACGCCCCCTCGTGGTCTGGAGGAGGCACAAGCCCTCCTCTGGTCCTCCTGGGCATCCTGGCCGGGCTCCAGCCCCAGCCGGGGACCACAATGTGTGTATATATATATATATATATATATATACACTAGCAAAATACCCGCGATTCGCAGTTGCGAAGTACTGCATTAAAATTTTTATTAAGAAGAAAATTAAACCTTTTTAAACTGAGGGTAAATATACCAATAATTATTTGTTAAGGATCTCTTTGTATACCATGTTGTCAGTTCGGCCCTCCGGTTGTAACATGACAAAGCTGTGCGCTGAGCTTACTCTTGAGCATGTAACTTACAGTTGGCCATGTGAACAGTAATCTTGTCTCAAATCTCACAGCTTGGATTGCTGCTGTCATAATCAGTTTGAGTTTCATGGCTTGTTTAAATTACGACAGTATTTGCAGGATTTGTTGTGTTGAAGTGACATTTGGCATCTGTCAAGCGTTGTAAGCACACAACCGGTTTCATCGATAAAATCACATCCAGCTTTTGAGAGTTTAAACATTCATAAACATCAAAGTGTCCACTACTGAAATCGTCACCTGTGTATCTAAGATGTTTAAGAGGCACTGGCGGTTGTCGAAAGGTGTAAAATATTTGGCCATTTCGGTACACTTGAAAGCGACAACCGAACAATTCAGCGGCAGCCATCAACTCAGATGCAGAACCATAGGTGAAGGGCTTAAGCATTTCACTCTTATAGTGCTCCTGTGTAGTATAATTATCTCCTGTACCATCATCAGTCCACACCTTGAACCTGTCCCATTTATTCAATACATAAGACAGAACGTTCCTCCGGATATCAAGAGTGAGCCTGATATGGCCGTGCAATATGTAACAAAAAGAATGGAAAACGTAGGTGGTATCTCCGGGCATGGAAACCACTCGGTAAGTGACAGTTCTTTGATCGATAGTGATCATCTCGATAGACATGGTAATGGGGGTTGGAATGATAAAGGAATGGGTACCTGAGCAATGTAAAGTAAGTGTAAAATACCTATACAATAACTATAATTGTAATAAACAAACAATAAAACAGCAGAGAAGCTGTAGATTAAACAAAAAACGCTGTAGTTAACAGTAGGCAGACGTGAATCCCGTGGCGAAGCAAGGAAGGGAATGTAGAGACCGGAGCGACGGATGGTCTTATATAGGCAGGCAGCCAACAACGTGGGAGGCGTTGGGATGGGGGACCCAACACCACCTCCCACGGTGACCGAGGTGCAGGCTATGGACATATATATGTACGTAAATACGATTCAGTTAGCGTTGGGAACCCGTGTACCAAATTTCTTGAAGATGGGCCCATAAGTAACAAAGACTGTTGAAAAGTTCAATACGGTGGCTGACAGTGGCGAATACCACCGAAATAAGTACGTACATTGGTTTCGGTTAGCTCAGGAAGCCACCTACCAAATTTTGTGAAGATGGGGCCTGTAAATAAGAAAGTTCAACATGGCGGACGTTGTTGACCATTATGACCGTTACGCGTAGAATTTCAAAATGAAACCTGCTTAACTTTTGTAAGTAAGCTGTAAGGAATGAGCCTGCCAAATTTCAGCCTTCTACCTACACGGGAAGTTGGAGAATTAGTGACGTTTGGAAAATTCAATATGGCGGCCGACAGTGGCGTCATACCACCAAAATAAGTAGGTACATCGGTTTTGGTTAGCGCAGGGAATCCACCTACCAAATTTCGTGAAGATGCGGTCAGCCTTCTACCTACACGGGAAGTTTGAAAATTGGTGACGTTGGAAAGTTCAATATGACAGCCGACAAATTTCGTGCAGATGGGGCCATAAATAAGAAAGTTCAACATGGCGGACGTTGTTGACTGTTATCAACCGTTATGACCTTTACGTGTAGAATTTCGAAATGAAACCTGCTTAACTTTTGTAAGTAAGCTGTAAGGAATAAGCCTGCCAAATTTCAGCCTTCTACCTACACGGGAAGTTGGAGAATTAGTGATGAGTCAGTCAGTCAGTGAGTGAGTGAGTGAGTGAGTGAGTGAGGGCTTTGCCTTTTATTATTATAGATATATATATATATACACACACACACATATATATATGTATATATAATGAAAACTATTATCTTTACAACGGTTGACAAACACGCCCTCTAAATACGAACGTGATTGAAAGAAATAATGATAATCAAATCCTTGATGACAGCAACAAATCCTTGATAACAGTGACGAAACAATTACATTGACAATCAGGTTATATTATTTTTAAAATGTTTACTCTTCTTTTTCATAACTTCTTTAACACACTCCTTCTCCGCTGCGAAACGCGGGTATTTTGCTATATATATATATGTATGTATGTATGCGTGTGTGTGAGTGTGTGTGTATATATATATATATGTATCTGTGTGTATATATATCTATATATGTGTGTCTATGTATGTGTGTATATATGTAGATATGTATATATATATATATATAGTGGAACCTCGGTTCACGAACGTCCCGGTTCACGTACAACTCGGTTCACGACCAAAAAGCTCGCCAAACTTGCCTCGGTTCACAACCACACACTCGGTATACGAACAAGCCAGTTTCCCTTGCCTGCCTGAGCTGAGCTGAGAGAGAGAGAGAGAGCAAGAGCGAGCGAGCACGTGCCTGCTGGGGAGGGGGAGGAGGAGATTGCTGCACGTGTTGGCTTGCACTTACTGGCTGCAGATAGGCAAGCAAACCATCCCCCCAGTTCCATGTGCCTGCTGGGGAGGGGGAGGAGGAGGAGGAGATTGCTGCACGTGTTTGCCTGCCTATTTGCAGGCTGTACGTGCTAGCGCACCATCCCCCCAGCACAGGCAGCCTGAGAGAGAAAGAAAGAGAGAGAGAAAGTGAGCGAGCCGCTGTTCGTTTTTTTCTGCTGTGCTTAAAACTCATTTTAAAAACAGTGTTTACAGCGATCAGGCTTTAAGTTTAATAGCGTGATCTCCTGCAATCTTTCTTTTTTGGTTGCTTGCGAGTTGGTTTTTGCATGCACTTCGGATTTGTTTTAATGTTCGTTTTTTTCTGCCTTGCTTAAAACTCATTTTTAAAAAAAATGCTGCGCGAGCACGTGCTACAGAGAGATTAGAGAGCGCGAGCGAGCCAGCTTGTGTAGCTGAGCAGGGAGCCTGGGTGTTTTGTGTCAGTGTTATTCAATGTTTTTACATTAGTTTACTATTACACTGTGCATTCTATGGTGTAATTAACTATATGTGTGCTTAATCTTTACATATATTTACATAGTTTGTACGGTCTGGAACGGATTAATTGTATTTACAATCCTATGGGAGGAAACTGCTTCGGTTCACGACCAACTCGGTTTACGACCAAAGTTCTGGAACGAATTATGGTCGTGAACCGAGGTTCCACTGTATGTGGATGTATGTGTGTCTGTGTGTGTATATATATATATATATATATATATATATATATATATATATATATATAACAGTAACACTCATAACAATAACAATTACATTGTCAATCACGTTACGTTATTTTTAAAATGTTTCCTTTTCTTTTTCATTACTTCTTTAACACACTACTTCTCCGCTGCGAAGCGCGGGTATTTTACTAGTTCTATTCTATTCAGCTATTCTGACTCAGGCGCCGCCGCGAGTGGCAGCCCTTCCAGCAGCTCCGTGTTTGGCTTTATTTTTGTACCTTTTTCTCTTTTTTACTGCTCACTCCTATCACTTCTTTTACAGTATGTGGATTCATTCCCTGGACACTTTTTACTACTTTTTATTACTTGGACATGGATTTTAACACACCAAGACTCGTCTATTCAAGAAGTCAACTTCAAGCGCTGAGATCAAATGCCTGTGCCGGTGTGGTTCCCTATTTACCTGACGAGGTAAGAAGGCAGTATCGAGGCAGCAGAGCCGGAGCTAAGCTAAAAGCCAAGCGACTAGTGAGAAAGTGGCACTGCAAACCTTCGGTGCCTACTGTGATCCTGGAAAATGTGAACTCACTACCAAATAAAATCGACAAAATGGCTGTGCTATTAAAAAATGTCAGGACCTACAGAGAATGCAGTTTGTTGTGTTTTTGTGAAACGTGGCTAACAACTACCATCCCAGATGCTAATGTGGAGCTACCCTTGTTTAGCACAGTTAGAGCGGACAGAGATGCAAATACTTGCGGGAAGCCGAAAGGAGGAGGACTCACTCTCAATGTAAATACAAGGTGGTGCAACTCTGGACATGTAATCATCAAAATCTCCACTTGCTGCACGGACATCGAACTGCTGGCTGTAAGTCTGCGTCCCTATTACTTGCCCAGAGAGTTTTGACACGTGATTGTTGTTATTGTTTACATCCCACATCGGGCGGACATGGAGATAGCGGGTGACATCATCCATTCCACTGTTGCTAAATTACAAACACAGCACCCTGAGACACTTGTGCTAATCGCTGGAGACTTTAACCATGTAACGCTGGACAAAACATTACCTGCCTTCTCCCAGTATGTGGATTGTAACACCCGGGGAAATAGGACTATTGACCTAATGTATGCAAACTTTAAAGATGCATACAGCGCCACCCCGCTGCCTGCGCTTGGGAAAGCAGATCATAACATGGTTCTGCTTCAGCCTCACTACAAACCAAGAGTGAGGGAACTACCTACAACCACACGCTCATTCAGGAAATGGTCCCCTGAGGCAGAGCAGGCTCTGAGAGACTGCTTTGGAACTACAGACTGGGATATCCTGCAGGAATATAGTGAGAACATTCAGAAGGTTGTTCATAGTGTGGGAGAGGAACAATCTCCTCAGTCTGTCAGTGGAGCAGGGCAGTGACAGCAGTCTGCCGTTGAAGCTGCTCGTCTGTCTGGAGATGATACTGTTCTGTTGATGCAGTGGATTCTGCATGACTAACAGGAGGCTGCTCAGCACCCGTCGCTCTACCTCGGATGTCAAACTGTCCAGCTCCATGCCTAAAATAGAGCCTGCCTTCCTCACCAGTTTGTCCAGGCATGAGGCATACTTCTTCTTTATGCTGCCTCCCCAGCACACCACCGCGTAGAAGAGGTCACTCACCACAACCATCTAAAAGAACATCTGCAGCATCGTATTGCAGATGTTGAAGGACGCCATTCTTCTAAGGAAGTATAGTTGGCTCTGTGCTCTCTTGCACAGAGCATCAGTATTGGCAGTTCAGTCCAATTTAACATCCAGCTGCACTCCCAGGTATTTATAGGTCTGTACCCTCTGCACACAGTCGCTTCTGATAATCATGGGGACCAGGAGGGGCCTGAGTCTCCTAAAATCCACCACCAGCTCCTTGGTTTTGCTGGTGTTCAGGTGTAAGTGGTTTGAGTCGTACCATTTAACAAAGTCATTGATTAGGTTCCTATACCCCTCCTCCTGCCCACTCCTGATGCAGCCCATGATAGCAGTGTCATCAGCGAACTTTTGCACGTGGCAGGACTCCGAGTTGTATTGGAAGTCCGATGTACAGTGCATCCGTAAAGTATTCACAGCGCATCACTTTTTCCACATTTTGTTATGTTACAGCCTTATTCCAAAATGGATTAAATTCATTTTTCCTCAGAATTCTACACACAACACCCCATAATGACAATGTGAAAAAAGTTTACTTGAGGTTTTTGCAAATTTATAAAAAATAAAAAAATTGAGAAAGCACATGTACATAAGTATTCACAGCCTTTGCCATGAAGCTCAAAATTGAGCTCAGGTGCATCCTGTTTCCCTGATCATCCTTGAGATGTTTCTTCAGTTGATTGGACATGATTTAGAAAGGCACACACCTGTCTATATAAGGTCCCACAGTTAACAGTTTATGTCAGAGCACAAACCAAGCATGAAGTCAAAGGAATTGTCTGTAGACCTCCGAGACAGGATTGTCTTGAGGCACAAATCTGGGTAAGGTTACAAAGAAATTTCTGCTGCTTTGAAGGTCCCAATGAGCACAGTGGCCTCCATCATCCGTAACTGGAAGAAATTCGACTCTCAGACCATGAGAAACAAAATTATCTGGTCTGATGAGACAAAGATTGAACTGTTTGGTGTGAATGCCAGGCGTCACGTTTGGAGGAAGCCAGGCACCGCTCATCACCAGGCCAATACCATCCCTACAGTGAAGCATGGTGGTGGCAGCATCATGCTGTGGGGATGTTTTTCAGCGGCAGGAACTGGGAGACTAGTCAGGATAAAGGGAAAGATGACTGCAGCAATTTACAGAGAAATCCTGGATGAAAACCTGCTCCAGAGCGATCTTGACCTCAGACTGGGGCGACGGTTCATCTTTCAGCAAGACAATGACCCTAAGCACACAGCCAAGATATCAAAGGAGTGCCTTCAGGACAACTCTGTGAATGTCCTTCAGTGGCCCAGGCAGAGCCCAGACTTGAATCTGATTGAACATCTGTGAAGAGATCTTAAAATGGCTGTGCACCGATGCTTCCCATCCAACCTGATGGAGCTTGAGAGGTGCCTGCAAAGAGGAATGGGCGAATCTGGCCAAGGATAGGTGTGCCAAGCTTGTGGCATTATGTTTAAAAAGACTTGAGGCTGTAATTGCTGCCAAAGGTGCATCAACCAAGTATTGAGCAATGTGCATGTGATTTCTCAATTTTTTTATTTTTAATAAATTTGCAAAAACTTCAAGTAAACTTTTTTCACGTTGTCATTATGGGGTGTTGTGTGTAGAATTCTGAGGAAAAAAATTAATTTAATCCATTTTGGAATAAAGCTGTAACATAACAAAATGTGGAAAAAGGGATGCGCTGTGAATACTTTCCGGATGCACTGTATATAGGCTGAACTGGACCGGAGAAAGTACAGTCCCCTGCGGCGCTCCTGTGTTGCTGACCACAATGTCAGACTTGCACTTCCCAAGACGCACATACTGAGGTCTGTCTGTAAGATAGTCCACGATCCATGCCACCAGGTATGAATCTACTCCCATCTCTGTCAGCTTGTCCCTAAGGAGCAGAGGTTGGATGGTGTTGAAAGCACTAGAGAAGTCCAGAAACATAATTCTGACTGCACCACTGCCTCTGTCCAAATGGGAGAGGGATCGGTGTAGCATATAGATGATGGCATTCTCCTCTCCCACCTTCTCCTGACAAGTGAACTTCAGAGGGTCGAGGGTGTGGCGGACCTGTGGCCTCAGGTGGTGCAGCTGCAGCCTCTCCATGGTCTTAATTGAATGTGATGTCAGAGCGACAGGACGGAAGTCATTCAGCTCACTAGGGCATGATACCTTTGGGACTGGGATGATGCAAGATGTTTTCCAAAGCCTCGGGACTCTCCTCTGTTCCAGGCTCAGGTTGAAGATGTGCTGCAGAGGACTCCACAGCTCCAGCGTACAAGCTTTCAGCAGTCGTGGCGATACTCCATCTGGACCCACTGCTTTGCTGGCACGAAGTCTCCTCAGCTCTCTGCTTACCTGGGCTGTTGTAATTGTGGGTGGGGATGTCTCTCTCCTATGCTCCTATGCAGAAGGATGGGTGGAGGGTGCAGTACTCCGAGGTGAGAGTGGGTTAGGGTGGTCAAACCTGTTAAAGAAGTTGTTCATTTGGTTTGCTCTCTCCATGTCTCTCTCGATGGTGGCACCCTGCTTCGAACTGCAGTCAGTGATGATCTTCATCCCATCCCACACTTCCTTCATGCTGTTAGTCTGCAACTTCTGCTCCAGCTTTCTCCTATACTGCTCCTTCGCTGACCTGAGCTGGACTTGGAGTCTGCATGCGCTTGAGCTCATGCTGATCACCACCTTTAAAAGCCCTTTTCTTCTGGTTCAAAAGGCCCTTGATGTCACTTGTAATCCATGGCTTGTTGTTAGCATAGCAGCGTACTGTTCTTACTGGGACTACCATGTCCATACAGAAGTTGATGTAATCAGTAGTGCACTATGCGACTCTTCAGTTCCACCCTGGGGGGGAAATGTTAACATTATACAAAGTTATTGTCTGTTTTACCATCATTTGTATCACTCTTTAATTTAATATTGTTTTTTATCAGTATGCTGCTGCTGGAGTATGTGAATTTCCCCTTGGGATTAATAAAGTATCTATCTATCTATCTATCTATCTATCTATCTATCTATCTATCTATCTATCTATCTATCTATCTATCTATCTATCTAAAGAACAATTTGAACAGCCAGTAAAAAACTGCATTTCAGTAGGTAATCCTAGTGGAAATATAGTAAATGTATGAATTAATGCATATTTAGAAAAACACTTATTATTCCAACATTTTTAAGATAGAAAAAGCATGTGTTGGGTAGTTTTGTAATGTGTTTTTTAAACAACATGCTATTGTCAACGATAACTCCTAGATTGCAGACTGTATCAGTAAAATTAATGGTGATTCCAACTGAGTTAACTAATGATAAAAATGTTGTTGCGATCAGCATCATTCCCTCCAATAATTAATGTTTCTTTTTTATCTATTTTCATAGACAAGTAATTCTCATCCATCCACTTCTTTAATTCACTAACACATCTAATTAAGAACAACATTGGAGAAACATCATTTGGTCTAAAGGAAAGGCATAACTGAGTGAAATAAGTGCAAATTAACACTGTTTTCTAATGATAGTTTCCAGTTGGAGCATGTAAAGTGAAAACAGTCCTAGTACTGAGCTCCTGTGGGCCTGAAGATATGTGCTGAAAACTAAAGAAACATATCTGATTTTTGGTTGACAGATACAGCCAGGATAATCAATTGACAGGCTATGTGAGAGTATTCTCTGTCCTCAAGTCATTCTCCTGAACATTTTTTTAAATTATGCTACAATTATGAAAATCAGGCAAGTGCAGAGTTTGAAAATGAAAGGTTAACAGGAAGTGGAAATTAAATACTGTGTTCAGTTCAAGGTTTGTAGTTTTGATTATACTGAAATTAAATTTTACCACAGGATTGCAGGAATCCCACCTATCATTTAAAAATTCTGCATGGTTTAACTTAATGAAATTAAAATCATGCTGCTCTGTCAAATGAAAAAAGTGCCTTTTGTACTGCCACATTTGTCCCTTTATAGAATTAGTCCAATCAGCTCTGAGTTGTATTAATTTTAAGTGACATTTACAAATGACAAAATTAATCAGTTTTTAAATAGCACCAATAAAGGAATGGAATCTTCACATTCATCTTCTGTACTAAATGGACATGGCTACTCTTGTTCATCCATCTATTCATCTATTTTTTAGCAAGCTTATCTTTACCTGTGACTAATCTACAAAAGCAATGAAATGAGCTGCTCTATTTGTTCATTGTATAATACCATTTATGTAATTGGTATTTCAAAATATCCCACGTTGGCCACACATTCATGTGGCTCAGCTCATAATGTTTTCATACTCCATCATACTCCAATCAGCAAACACTAAACTTGCAGCATCTGTTATGTCTTTCGGGAAAAGGTAATTTTTATTAGATTAACAAATAAAATATGACAAATGTATTGGGTTAGGTACCGGAAAGAATGTTACAAAAGCATCTTTAAAGAGTTTATCTGAATGAAATATCCTGATATTTATGTGGCAATGATATTATAATGTTTGAATTATTAATTTTAGCTTTCATTTTAAGTGGTATTTATTTTTGGTTACTGAACAGAAAATGCTAGTGAATAAATTTGAAAAGTGAAAAGACAAATATGACTTTAGAATAGAAAATTCAGTTAAATGTTTAATCTGGTTTGAGAGAAAGGTGCAGCAAGTGATAATAGTGTGCTCTTGATACAAACCACTTGATGGACATTGAAATTCAAGGACTGATACATATGAATAGTAACATCAGTGAAGCAAAGAGAAATGAAGAAACATTTGGGATTAGCTGGAAGATACTGATGACATTAAGGGCTAACTGTAAATACACAAATGTGAGTCGGTGTAAAATAACTATGAAAAAAAACCTTCAGACTTTTGCTAGTGACCAACAGAAAATTACTGTGTGGTATTGTAACTATACTCTCATTAGCACATTTTACACCTGTATTCTTGTTCCAATTATACTTACTTAAATTGCAAAAAAATGGCATCTGAAAAGTAAGTTAAGAATGGTGGATACTGATTTATTTATTCATATGCCTTTAATAGGGTAATCTTTTGGTAATTCAAATAATTTATCAGTTTATTTATGTTTATTTCTTTGTTCTTCTATCAGGAACATCTTCTATATTCTACATAAAATGCTGCATACTACTGTTACCATAATTTATATCTCATTTAACGTTCCATAATTTTCATAATTCACTGTGATTAGAATGCATAGAGCGAATGACCATTGACGTGTCAATATTTCATAAGCTTTCACTTAATTATTTAATTTATTTAGTTTATTTAATACCATTGCAAAATGCTTTACAAGTCCTGAGCTAAAGTGCAATTGGTTAAATATACTAAAGGAAAGAAATCAGTAGTCAGCTTTGTAGTTAAATGTCCATTGCCTTAGCCAGAATGGTAACACTGCCTACATGAAAGAGAAAGCATCACGTGAAACTGGGTGTCATTTGACATTCACTTTAAGATTAACATGTCATATTTCATATTCAGTAAATTACATAAGAAACCTCCAGACTGTTGTACAAAAATAAAAAAAAAAGCATTTAAAGTATTTTAGGGAGGTCTTGTTGCAAAAAATTACTCTTAAGCTGATTCTTATTTTGCCTGCTAGGTACTATTTAAATTAAAATTTTTATTTCTTATAATGCAATTATTCTTTTACCTATGGAAACTTACTTCCAGTGTTTTTTTAGCAAGTTAGAGGCAGCACAAAATAAGGATCATATGAAGAATGTGTATTATCAATCACTGTTTAACCCTAAAGAAGTTTCATGTTTTAGCAAAATAAGAAACAAGATGTTTATAAACTCATATTTACTTCAAGGGAATAGAAAATTATTTTTCTAAAGCAGAGACTGCTGAATTTATTTGCTAAAATGCTAAAAAAAATAGTTATTTTTCTGAAAGGTAATGCACTTATTTGGCCACGAAAATCACACTCTTTTCATTCATTTGCAGATCATATTAGATGATGTTTGACTTCTTAAAGTATCAGTTTTAATGAACATTTCTTCAGCTTATAGTTCTGCAGCCACAATTGTGGCTAAACCTAACGTTTCATTTTATGAAGCATGGATTTTTGTTTGTCCCAGAAACGTTGACCTTAACTTTCACTCTGTACCCAGCTGTTTTCAGGTTGGCTGTCCTGGAAATTTTTTGGCAGAAGAAGGAGAGTGGAATAGACACATTATCAGCAGATTTTACTGGACATAGATTTTTTAATGGCTAGAGTGCAAAGTGTAAGGACACAGTAGCATGGATTTGAGAATTTAAATGGATAACTTCTCTGTATGTATAATGCAAGGATATTGGCAGCTGCAGTAGTTTTGTTATCTGAAAAATTACAGACCCTGACCTGAGTAACAGTGACTATATTTCAATATTTCCTCACAGACAATTTCAGATAATGTCCAGCTGGGGCTTCATTGACATCAGCTTCAGCCAATTGTTTGCATTCCAAAGACTACTGTTAATTTAATCTTCTTAAGAAATTAAACTTGCTAATAAAACAATATGGCTTTGTAAAGATTTTTAGAATATAACTTAATCTAATTTAAATATGATTAAACTTTTACATGAAAACAGACTTTTTCTTACTCTTCGTAAGTAGAACTTTGCTGTTTCTAACAGTAATTTTTACTTATAGAGGACCTTGGAGACTAAATTTACGTAATCTTAGCAAGTTGGAGGCAGGCAGTAGCAAACTTCTGTAAATCTGGTTGCTTAATGTGATATGTCTCATGTCTAAATCCAACTAGCATGTGACTTGCTCTGACAAAATCAAACCTTGCCTTTAGTTAAAAAATGCACATCACTGTTGCATACAATACGAGAGCGTACAGGTGCAGTTAGTCTCAGAAAGGCGTTTATTTCCGAACCACCAATCCCACCAGACACTCAACCTCTAACCCCAAACACTTTACGGCCAACAAGAACACACTGTCATAAAATGTACATATTGCAGTCATAACATTTTCTCCCTACCCCACCAAATACAGTGACTCCCAGAAAAAACATAACATAAGGCTCAAACTTTCAGTAGTAATTGAAATTGTACAGAAGTATTTTTTTTCTCTTTTTTCTCTTTTTTTTGTGTGCTTCTCCCAAAACCCAAAGGTCATTCTAAAGTCTGCTTAACTGTGAAAATCAGTAAAGAAATCTTTGAATCTGGCTGGCCGAGATCTGACACGTTCAGGTCTGGAGATGGTTTCCGTCAGAGGTTGCAACACTTCAGGATCCACATTCTGCATAGGGACCAATGATCCTACAGTTGAATCGAGCCACTCTGCTGTAAAACCTGAAGAGTCACAGCTCGACACTGGTGGTGCAGGTACATTGCGGAGGCAGCTTGCATGCCATCGGGAACCATCAGCCAGACAAAATGTGGCAGGTCCTAGTTGGCTTATTACTTTTAAAGGAGAAGACCAAAAAGATTTCAACTTATGTTCTCGATGTGGCCTGCATACCCTGACCCTATCTGATACAATTATGTCTGGCACCCTGCGTGACCTGTCAAAATGTTGCTTCATTTTATTCTGGCTTTTGTACACCCTGTTGTGTGTATGCATTGCAGTGGGCAAAGCAGGTTGGGCACGCAGACGATCCAGTGGAAGCTGAAGTTCACGACCAATCATAAGAGCTGCAGGTGAACTGTCTGTAGTTGGGTGCTGTGTAGCTCTGTAGTGAAGAAGTGTCTGGAGAAGTGCCAAAGGAAATGTGCATCCATCTGCCAAATGTGCTCTAATGCCATTTTTTAATGTTTTATTTACACGCTCTACCCTCCCATTGGCCTGAGGGTGATTGAATGCTGTGCGGTGGTGGCGAATTCCTTAACTCATCAAAAAGCTTGTAAATTCAACAGAACTGAATTGTGGACCATTATCTGTTGAAACAGCCACTGGCAACCCCCAACGAGCAAAAATGGACTTCAAAAACTCGATCACAGCTCTGGTTGTAACTGATCCAACTAAGGCTACTTGTGGCCACTTAGAGTGTAGGTCATATGCCACAATAAGATAACGCTGATGATGTGGAACGCCATGTAACCCGCCGCAGATGTCTAGCTGTATGTGTTCCCAAGGCTTAACAGGCCACTAAACTTGCTGCAATGGGGGTGTGGGTGGAGGACCCATTTTACCACTAACAAGGCAAGCAGGGCATTCCTTGACCAGAGCTTCAATATCAGCCTCAATCCCTGGCCACCACACAAGATTGCGACATCGTTGCTTAACACGGACAATACCCAAATGGCCCTCATGTGCCATAGCCAGGACTCGTGCCTGGAGAGACCTTGGAACTACTGTGCAGAGACCACGAGCAACACAGCTTTCATTCCAGCAAGTGAGTTCATCCTTGACATGATGGAATGGCGTCACCTCAGCCGGTACTTGAGTAGGCCACCCCTGGATGATAAAAGTACGAAGCTGAGCGAGCACAGGGTCTTGCTCTGAGGCCTGCTGCAGCTCCTAGAGAGACACTGTGGCCTCTAGAGGTGTGTGAAGAAGCTGAACAAGTTCAGGCTCAGCAGAATCAGGGCAGGGAGTCATGACTGGAGGAGCTGAGAACCGAGACAGTAGGTCAGCCACCACATTGTGGCACCCAGGAGTATACTGGAGTTTAAAATTGTACTGCTGGAGATGCTCTGACCAGAGCTGCAGTCTTAGTGACCTGTGACCAGAACCAGATATAGAAAGCAGTACAGTGAGAGCTTGGTGGTCAGTTCTGAGTGTAAATGCACGTCCATACAGATACATGTGCCACCGTTCACAAGCCCAGATACATGCCAGTGCTTCTCGCTCACTAACTGAGTATTTCTGTTCACCTGGGCTAAAAGCTCTAGAAGCAAATGCCACAGGTTTCTCAGTCCCCCCCCTGAATCTGAGACAGTACAGCCCCAAGAGCAGCTCCAGATGCATCACAAGTGACTAAGGTGGGACTATTGAGGTCAAAGTGTGCCAGCACAGGCGGTGAAACAAGCTGAGCCTTTAGTAACTGAAAAGCCTCTGTGCAGGCTGGAGTCCATGCCCAGGGAGCATCTTTCTTCAAAAGTTGACGTAAGGGTGCAGTAGTGGAGGAGTATTGCGGCAGAAAACGTAGATAGTATGCAGTCATACCCAAAAATGAAGCAACCTGTGCTACTGATGTGGTCTCTGGAATTCTCTGAATTGCCTCTGTGTTAGACTGGAGTGGGGTTAAACTATCTGCAGATAGTCGGAAACCCACAAATTCAATTGAAGTTGCAGAAAACACACATTTATCACCATTAAGAGTGAGATTATGCCTGGCCAGATCTGAAAATACTCTTTTGAGACGCTAATCATGGGTAGAGGTTGTGGGACCATGCACAACTATATCATCAAGATAAATGACAACCCCTGGAATCCGTGCCAAGATGGTTGACATTATCTTTTGAAAACAGCTCGTGCCTGAACTGAGTCCAAATGGCATTCTAGTATATTAGAAAACCCCAATGTGAGTGACAAATGCAGTCAGGTCTGGACTGCTGGGGTGGAGTGGCACCTGCAGATATCCTTGACGGAGATCTAACTTTGTAAAGTAAACAAGATCCATAAAATTGTGTAGTTAGCTCCTCTGAAGTTGGCAGAGGGTATTTGTCAGGAATGACTGCCTTGTTTTGCCTTGTAGGATTCAGCAGAGAATAACAGTTTGCGAGCAGGAGAAGTGCGTCACCAGGAGAGTCATGCAGCTGAGTATGTGGCTGCGTTCCCCAAAGTCTTAAACACGCGCTGTCCCTCCGTTCCCAGACAGTGTAGGAGCAAAGCTTTTTTGCGCGCATCACTTACATTTTGCAAATCAAGAGCCAGGAGGTAAGTTTCAAAAGACTCCAGCCAGGGGACCAAGGCACTGGAGGCTCTCCAGGCAGGGAAAGAAAGGGAGATGGTGGTGGAAGTGAAAATTCAGCCATCCTTGTCGCCAAAATGTTGCATACAATACAAGAGCGTACAGGTGCAGTTTGTCTCAGAAAGGCATTTATTTCCGAACCACCAATCCCGCCAGACAGTCAACCTCTAACCCCAAACACTTCACGGCCAACAAGAACACACTGTCGTTAAATGTACATATTGCAGACATAACAATCAAAAAGTGATATTTACAGTATATACTGCATTGACTAAGCATAAGGAATGTGGGTATTTTAGACAACACAAACAGAAGAGAAGCTTGTCTGTCTTATGACTCATGTTTTATATACCATAACAGAGTGGAATAAAGAAAAAATGGACAGAGATTACAACTAAACTTGTGTACCCATTGACCCTTTGTACAGCACTAGCTTCATCAGGCAGCATGTTATTCACTGTCACAAAATGTCACTGCAAGCCTGACATACCAAATGACTAAAAGTCAGTTAACGTGACATTGGCTTTGTTTACTATGTAATTAATCACAATCTCCTTAATCTCACAGTTATTAATCCATGCACAGTTAAGAATCCCATGAGAGATGACTTGGTGATTTTTCAGATCAAGACCTAGTATTATTTCTGAGAACGTATCAAATGAGTGTGTGATCAAAGACAGAAAACTGTAGGACAATGCTGACAAACATTATAGAGTCCTCACTTAAGATGTACTAATGTTTATGCAAGTGAACCAATCATAAAAGACTTAGGTAATAATGAATGAATGTAGGTGACTAGCCTTTTTTGTTAAATAGATTTTTTTAAAGTTAGCTATTTCAAATGTGTTTGAAATGGGACAGAGTCTGAAATGAGGACGTTCGTCTCCATTCAGACCCAAAAAGAAATGAAACCTGGTGGAAATCACACTTTACAACTTCTGTTTTACACTAATGATGAATTGGTTGCTAGATACAAACATATGACTCTTATCAGGTGAAAATTGAGCTTCATGTTTTAGGATAAGTGAAAAATGCAGTAGCTTATATCTTCAGATCCTTTTATCTTCATATTTGTCTCTATTGCTTTAATTTTTTTTGGTGTAGTGTGACTCCAGTCTAACTCATTAAAAAAGTCTTTTCTAAATATTTCAGTTGTATACATGTGTTTAAACACTTTTGGTGAATGAGAACCCTTTAAAGTAATCCAAGGAGTAAGAATATTTTTAGTCTTAAAAGTAAGTTAAAAACATACAGAATATACAGTATATTGGGGCTGGTTAAGTTAGCCTTATTTCATTCATCAACTAGTTCTGGAGGGCTAGATGGAATAAGGATATATATCAGGGTATAACTTTCAAAAATGTTGGTACTGAATAGAAACAAATCCATACCTGTAAGCCTGTGCTAATAGGGTTTCTTTCTAAAACTTACCCAGTTTCTTGTGTACTTTAAATGTTCAGAGAACAACCAATAATACTAGCTAGTAAACTGTGTTGAATTTTTAATGGCAATATTAATGGTCAGGTCAGCTTGGGTAGCATGCACTGGTACCACACGACTAAACAGCTTAGGATCCTGGTTGGTAAATCCCTAGGCAACCACACGGTTCAGTCCCACCCTCCAAAAATGACCATCTATCTACCACTGTCAGGTATTATGTGGCGTCCCCTTGGCCTGGTCCAGCCGCTTGGTCATAGTGCCTTAACTGACACTTTCTCACGATGCATGTAATGTGCCTCATTTGGGACTCTGTAAGCAATACAAAGTCAAACCACCGGTACAAAAAGATTCTCAGAAGAGACACAGTACCAAAGGAGTCCTGTCTTCATCTCAGGTCACTGGATAGCATCCATGACTCGCAACCATATAGCGAAACAGGAAGCACCAAGACTCTAAAGACTTGGATCTTCATCCTTTTGCAAACATATCGGGAGTGACACACACCTTTGCAGTGACCTCATGACACCCCACGCTCCCCCAATCCGTCTACTAACTTCATTGGAAAAGTGACCAGAGACATGAATGTCACTGCTGAGGTAAGTAAACCTCTTGATGCTGTCAACACTCTCTCTTCAGACAGACACAATGCTGATGGCTAAATCAAAGAAGTAATTAAAGGCTTGGATCTTGTTTTTTATCCAGGACACTGAGTAAGTCTCTCAAGAGCCCCAATTAGAGCCTCCATTGACTCTGCGAAGATCACAGCATCGTAGTCAAAGTCAAGACAGTGAATCTTTCTTCACCAACAGATGGCCCACTGCTGTTGGACTCCACGACCCTGCTCAACACCCAGTCCATGCAAGCATTGAACAAGGTAAGAGCAAGAAAGCACCCATGATGAACCCCAGAATCAACTGTGAAAAAACGCAGAGGATCTACCTTCACTGTGCACAGCACTCACAGTACCAGTGTACAGGCACATCTCAGGATATCCCACAGAGCAGCTTGATCAACTGAGTCAAATTCTTTACAAAAATCAACAAAGGCTGAAAAGAAACTGTGCAGAAATGTATGTTGGTGCTCAATAAGAATCCTCAGTACCAGGATGCAGTTAGTGGTAGACTTCTTAGGCATAAAAACAGACTGCTACAGAAGCTGGTAAGTAAGCAAGTGACCATGGAACATATTAAGGATGACCTTAGCAAGGAACTTTCCTGGCATCAAAAGCAGTGTTATGCACCTGTAGTTGCTGCAGTCCAGGCAATCACCCTTCCTTTTCTGGACAGGGACAACAAATCACGTTTTCTAGTCAGTTGGGATGATGGCAATCTCCCAAATTCAAGCAAAGATTGCTTGCAATGCCAGGAGGACAGCCTTATCACTAGATTGGAGAAATTTACCCTAGATACCACAAATCCCTGCAGCCTTCCCTACCCTCAGCTGGTTTACCACCCTTGAAATCTAAGTGAAATTGGGTGGTTCACAGCTAATTGGAGGATCAGCCTCAAAACTGTAAACCAAGAGATGTCCAATGTTCTAACTGGAGGATTGGCTTTAAATAGCTGCTCAAAGTAGCCAGCTAAGCAGGTCTCAACTGCAGCATCATCCGTAAGGGCCATTCCATCACCTGCCCTGACTGTGACTCTGTGAGAAACAGATTGAGATGTGCGTAATGCTTTGATTCATTTGTAATTAGGACATGTGTCACTAGACCATAGATGGTGTGTCCCCTGCTGCATAGATTCCTTATCTGCAATCAGAGCCCTCACAGCCATCCTTCTCAGTTCCCAGTGTAGACCAGAGCTGCTGTCAAGTCATGCGCTTTGACCCCTCTCGATAGTAACCAGGGTGCCCTGCAAGATGAAATTCCTATTTCTGGGAACACCGGCAACACCAACACACAACACATATTAATGGTAATATAATGCATATCTTAGCAATAACCTTCAGGTTGGGTCTAACAGAGATGTGTTTCAAGCACAAAATCAATTGAATAAAACCAATTTGTTTGAAGTCAATGACTCTGGTCAAAAAAAGATGTATTGGACTGTATCCAAAAAGTATGTGATACATTCTTGTTTTATAAAGCTTGACTGACTGTGTACCACTTCATGTTTAAAACACAGAAATGCATGGTTTTGATAATATGTTCTTTAATGTCTATATTGGAGGAGTTGGTTTTTTGAAATGCAAAGGGAATCCCAACTGCCTATGCTGGTAACAATATGAAAATGGACAAGAAAATTACATGATAGGCGTGGACACCGTATTCATTGACACTTTGGTATTTTTTTGCAGTTTCTCTAAATCAAAGGCCTACACTTCTAAGAGAAGTAATGCTCTGTTTAATTCATTTCTTAATTGCCATTTTGTTGCTATTATCACTGAAATATTGTCCAAATAGTATTTCAGAGGTGTAGTAACAGATTGCTACAATTCTGCTGTAACACAGACAGAAGGTTTTTAAGTAATCAAGTTGGGATACCCATGCAAATTGTTTCCTCCAACCTGCTAGGCTTAATTTACTTTAACTGCTGCAGAACATTTACCTATAAGTCGTTCCCTGAAGACGGCCCATTTGTAATATTCTGAAATTTCCTTTTTTCAGTTTTTGCTAAACTTAACTTTAAATATAAACATCTGCTTACCTTTTCACCATTTTAGGCCATTCAATGCATTTCAGCTGATTAAATTTAAAGAAAACCTAAGGTATTCTAAAACTTTTGACTGGGAGTATATGTGTATACTGTATATAGTAATAAGAACAGACAAAGATCAAGGGTTGTATATTGTGAAGTTGATCAATAAAAGAGTAAACAAAAAGACATTTTTACAGACAGGAGTTGCTGACAAGACTGGGGAAAGATGGTGCTGGTGTAGTTGTGAAGTCAGTGAGTTGAATGGATCAGGTTCAAGCATCTGGAAACTGGTAGTGGCATCATACATCATCAACCCTCATTTCTCTGGATCTGCAGATGAAAGGAGAGGAAAGGTCTTAGAGGACAGTGAAAACCCTTGACTCGGGGTGGAATTACAAGTTAACAAGCCCTGAAGTAAATATATATATATAGAGAGAGAATAAATAAAGAAGGAAGGGAGAGGTGCCAGCAGTGTGAGAGTCTATATTTTTTTTCATTTGAGAGATATACTGTATATGAGTTACTTGTGAAACACGGAGGCAGAGAAATAGGGCCCAGATGAGACTGGGTCCTACTGAAGTTGAATTACGATTCCAGAGTATCTTCTGAATGTGCAGTATAGAGTACAGATTTAGTTTACTTTTAACTGAGAAACAAAGCAAATGAGAGCACAATCAAAATGGATGCTGCTTTGAATTTACAGCCACCATCATATAAGTTCCACATCTATATTGACCTTGCAATGGATAGTACAACATACACCAGAAGAAAGGTTAAACTCTTTTATTACTTGATTGTAGAAAAAAAATGGAGAGAACTTTGTTACACATCCTCACCAATAATTTCACTTTCGATGTGCAAAAGGAGGCTCTGAATGCACATTGCAATCCATAAATCAATGAGACTGTTAAACATTACCATTTATTTTCATTGAAACAAGAGGTAAAAGAAACAATCGATATGTATGTTACGAACCTACAGACCATCAAGCACATGTAACTTTGGAACAACGAAAGACTCATTCATGAAAGACAGGGCTGTCTGTGGCAATAATGATTTACACACTTAATTAATTTCCATTACCATTCTCATTACTACTTAATTATCATTACTATGAGAAGAATATCCCACTTTGGATAAATATTTGCCTATTTGATTTGTATAAGAACATTCAAAGCAGAATATGAAAACAGAGGGGGTTAGTGTGGAGGAAGTACATGCTTTAAAGCTCAACAAAAAGTAGAGTAGGTCAGTCGGTCATTTTCTAACCCTCTATATCCTACACAGGGTCACGGGGGTCTGCTGGAGCCAATCCCAGCCAACACAGGGCACAAGGCAGGAACAAATCCCATGCAGGCGCCAATAAACCACAGGGCACACACACACACAAACACCAACACACCAAGCACACACTAGGGACAATTTAAGATCGCCAATGCACCTAACCTGCAAGTATTTTGACCGTGGGAGGACACCGGAGCATCCAGAGGAAACCCACACAGACACAGGGAGAACATGCAAACTACACGCAGTGAGGACCCAGGAAGCGAACCCAGGTCTCCTTACTGCGAGGCAGCAGCGCTACCACAGCACCACCGTGCTGCCCAGGGTAGGTCAGTATTATGGAAAAAAATGGCAAAAAATGACAAAGATAAAAACCCAGTGACCAGTTTTTGGCAAAGTGTACAGAATGTTGAAAAGGAAAACCACATTGCATTAAAATGCAGATCTTGCAAATACCTCAGACTGTGAGGAAATTTTGACTAACACAACGCAAACAGTTGAATGCAACAATATTTCTTAGTGAAAAATCAGTGAGGTTCCAACTAGATGGTCGAATCCTGACACAGTTTTGAAAGATTAAACAGATTGTGATTAGGTATAACAAAAGTACTTTGCCTTAGGCAAATGTAGACTTAATTAAAATAAATATAAGAAGAAGTACAATTAGAAATTTATGGTTGTTGCGTACAATAAAACATGTCTTTACTGGAAAATAAAGCAGTACAGGCAATGAACCTTTTGTATACCCAGTTTGAAAACATTGTAATATTAGAAAGTTGTATAGGACAGGAAATGCTACAATGGACTTTAGATATTGAATGGATATTTTCCATGGGATAGCTGTTTAGAAGGTAAATATAATATTGAAAGAGAAAAAAAGGTGACACCCAGGTAAAATTCCCAAAAAGCGAGTGCTCATGTCAGTACTAAAGAAGGAACTACATGATCTGCACCAGAGAACATAATTGCAACAGTTGTGAAAAGCACTTAATGAATCAACAGCCTAGCTGTTTGTGAAAAAGCCAAATAGGAAACTTAGAATATGTGTAGATCCAAAACCATTAAACAGGAGAAGAGAAGTCATTGACCTCTGCCTACTATAGATAATATACTCCTCGACGTAGCAATATCTATAGTCTTCACAGTCTGTGTTGTCAAAAATGAATTCTGGCACGTAAATGTAAATGAGGATTCCTACTAGTTGACCACATTTGCAACCCTGTATGGAAGCATTCACAGATGGCTTAGTACACGGAAGGGAATTTGCACAGCTCCAGAAATTTTTCAATGGCAACTCCTCCAAGTCCTGGACAGATTTGATGGTATATATGTGATAGAGTACAACATCTTGATTGCAGGTAAAGGAGACACAAAGTAATGATGAAAAGTTTAAATGTTTTCTGGAAAGATGTGGGGAGAAAACATCAAATAGAATGCAAATAAACTGAGGAAAGGTGAAGTATCATATACAGTATTGGACATCTGTTGAATGTGGGTGGAGTGAAAGCAAACCCAAAAAAGGTTGAAGCAATAGTTGAGATGCCCTGCCCAGCGATTGTTAAGGATGGTGAGTTATTTATCCAGGTTTTCTGCACATCTCTCAAATCAGTGTGAACAACTGAGGCAGTTGACACATAAAGATAGTATATGGGAGTGGTCAGAGCCCAGTGTATTTACAATGTAATGCATCAGAGGCTAGCTTATGAGCAGCACTGACAAAGGCAGGCAAACCAAGAATAGCGTTAACCTCTAGAGAAAAGGGCTAAGCCTAAAAAGAAAAAGAATGCCTTGCTATTCAATTTGGAATTGAAAAATTCCATCAATATACATATTGGGAAAGTGTGGATATGCAAAATAACCACAGACCCTTACAAACATATTCAAGAAACCCCCCATTATGTGCACCTAATTGGTTGCAAAGAATTCTGCTGTGAATACAGATGTGTTAAATTGTTATCAATTATATTCTGTGAAAAAATATGCCTTTAACAGATACACTAAGTCTGGCATGCTGGAAACCATTCAGTAATTGAAGGATCTTTAGGAGGTAAAATTGAGAGCTTTAATATGATACAATATTTACCCATATTTGAGCAAAGAAAGGAACAAATACAGACAGCCAAAGAAGGTAACAAAACACTACCAGCTCTACTATAATAAAAGAAGGATGGCCAGATAACAAGCATGAGTTATCTGCATAGCTAAGACAATATCACTCATTCAGAGAAAACTTTCTATCCAAGTTGGCATCACATTTCAAGGTGAGAAAGCAGTTATTCCAGCTACACTAATTACAGGAATAAAGACAAGGCTACACACCTCTTACATAGGACTGAGATGATGCATAATGATGAGCTAGAGAATATAAATATAACAGTATAAAAACTGAATTACAGAAACACATCATCACAAGGTCTGGGTGCTGATGAGCTGCAGGATCCATATTGTTTTAACAATGTCAATAGGATTATTGAAAGACACATAATTCTTACTGGAAGAAAATTAAATTAGGCAAGCATAGTATTAAAAGTTTAAGCATGCTTGCCTGAAGACAAATTTAGGGTGCAGATAGCAGACTCCAAGAAAACCTGGAGGAAAGTACTATTTCCAACGCTGTTAACAGTAGGTCTTATTAGTTACAAATGGCATCAAATACAATGATTTAGAGGAACAGGAGACACCTTTTTTCTTGTAGAAAATAAGCATGTTGGCATTCTACAACTGAATGTGTGTTAAGATGAGTAATCTGATGGTAGGATCTTTCCAATTCTTTGATTCCAGTTCTCCCAATATCTCAG